>NC_140591.1:9403169-9602850 GCF_964204655.1 Triturus cristatus
AAGATCACAATGAATTAATTAAAAAATGCATAAGGACTGTTGAAGGATTTTGAACTGAAAATTTAAATTGAAGGAAGGGGCAATACCAACTAAGCATAAGTTAAGAAGTGTGCCACTCAGTGTAACGGCCTCCTGCATGCCACACAAACAGGCTACCAGCCTCTACACGGCACCGAAACTGCTCTGCTGGCCGTGGTGCAGGAATCTAAACCGATCCTCTTTCAAGGGGGAGCAGTGGCCATCATCCTCCTAGATTTAAGTTCAGCGTTCAACACTGTGAACTTTGAGAGAATCCAGAGAAGAGGTGTCTCAGGCGAGGCACTCAAATGGATCCAGTAATACCTAGAGAACAGGACCTTCCAGGTGTCCTCTGGGGAAGCTACTTCTAAAGTTTTGGGACTCAGTTGTGGAGTCCCCCAGGGATCCTCCCTGAGTCCCACATTATTTAATGTGTATATGCAGCCACTGGCGGACATCACGTTGCCTTATGGGATAAAAATGATCACCTATGCAGATGACACCCAGCTGGTAAACTCCCATAATGGCCAGCGTAACCACTCTTCCGACTTGGAAACCAGCCTGGAAGAAGTGGCTTCATGGATGGAACACTCCTGCCTTAAACTGAACGGGGGAAAGACCAAACTAATGCTTCTGGGTAACACCTCCAGCCTGGACCTCAAACTGGTCCGGCCTAACTCCCTGGTACCTGTCTCTCTCCCAAAGACCAAGATAAAAAGCATGGGTGTTTGGCTGGACCGCTCCCTTAAATTCGAAGACCAAGCAGTAAGTGTAAGAGGAGCATGTTTCAGCACTATGAGACTTCTGCGCAAGATTCTCCCCCTCCTGCCAATAAGTACCAGGAGGATCCTGATACAGGCCCTGGTTCTATCACGTTTGGAATATGGAGACTCCTTATACCTTGGAGAACCCGCTGCAACGCTAAGGAAACTCCAAGTGGATAAGAACTGTGTGGCCAGACTACTGCTGGGGGTACCAAAAAATAATTCAGCGAAACCAACCCTGAGAACACTACACTGGCTACCTGTCTCCGACAGAGTCAAATTTAAGGCTCTGTGCATAGCCCACAGGACATTCTGGTTTAGTGGCTCAGCTATCAAAAGACCTCTTATCACCCCTTATTTCCCCCGAAAATGACTCTGCTCTACCCATCTCCACTTGGCAGTTACCCCGAAAATAAAAAGGGCAAGAAGCGGAGGAAGATAATTTGTTTACAATGTGGCCAGACTGTGGAACTCAATGCCCCCCTTCATTCGAGCTGAATCCCATCTGCTTCCCTTCCGGAAACTTCTTAAAACCTGGCTCTTCCTGGGCGTGGCTATGTGCTGCTGCAAGATGGGCCTGTAGAGAAGTAGCTCTGACTCCCTCGGCCCCAAACCACAATATCCACCTTAATTATCAGATCCCCGAGCACTGGTAAAGCTGCCTGGTGTGTTCCGGACTCGGCCGAGACAGCAATTGAGCCTGCTGAGACAGCACGCAGCGGGTGGGAGGCTCCGGTGTCTGTGGCCTCCCCAGAGCGGTAAGCCGGGTCCAGAGCCGAGAAGGGCACGTAAGGGTGCGGCTGGCGCACAGCGCAACATCGGGGCCCGAGGCCTGGACCTGCGGAGGTGGAGATGGAGTTGTTGCAGGGGCGGCGCTCTCCCCCACCCCCCTGATCATGAGTGAAGCGTCGAGGTGTAGAGATCCCTGAGACCTGTGACGCGGCGAGCCCACCGGACCTGAAGACAGCAGTGGGGTCCGTCGAGTGCCTCCGGAAGGCGGCGTGAACTGCCTTGCCTGAGTGTGGTCCCTGGAGGGTGGAGGCTGCTGAGTGGTGGCACAGCGGATGCCAATTGATCCGATCGCCCCCAACTGGATGGAGGGGTGATACCCCTGGGGCCAACACCGCGGTGAGTCCTCCAGCCCTGAAGTGAATGCAGGGGGAGGTGAGTGCCTCCCTTTGGTGATGTGATCTGTCCTCCCGGAGTAGCAGTGGGCGAAGGTTGAGTGGTGGTGACGGACTTCTGCAGAGCCTGACCGTCCCCCGGCGAGTGAACGGGTCCTGGTCCGGTGAGGCACCCGTCTGTCCAGAACTGTGTGGTGTCCCTAAATGCCTTAGAATCCGGACAGCCGTCACGGTGAAGGTGAGGTCCGGTGCTTGTGGGCCCCCGGTGAAGGGAGTCTACCCATTTGACTTGCACCCTGGTGTGAGACTCCATATGCTGTTTGCCTTGGGGTGAGAGTGGGAGGCCATCCCCTGGAACATTGAAGCTGGACGTTCCCCAGTTGGGCAAGAGATTGAGGTGGTGCAGGTATTAACTCTCCTTGGTGGCTAGGCCTGAAACACTACAATGTGGGGGGACACGTGCCACGTCTTCAGATATTTGCCAACCCAGGGCTGGCGAGCTGATGAGTGCTTCCCCCCGCGCCCTGCCCCCCCCACAACAGAGCAACAGGACCCTTGGATTTGGCCAGTGGGGCCTGAGGAGCAAGTGACGGGGTGAAGTGTGCCCGTCTGGTGGGGCAGAATGTCGAGAGGAAGGGGCTCCAAACTGACGCAGCAGAGCAAGCTGGACAAATAGACCTGCCCAAAGGTGGCTATTCCCGATCAACTCTCCCGACACGGGTCGGCTGGGGGTCAGAGGGTGGCCTCCCCTAACTTACCTTAAAAAATGTCATGGAGGCGATAGCCGGGGTGAGAACAACTATGGAGCAGAGGACAGACACAATCACAGTGGAGATGACTCTTATCAGGGCAGACCTCACCAAAATGAGTGAAGAGGTCAAGCAACTAGAGGTGACCTCGACTAGACTTGTCGACGATGTCTCACAGCTCCAAACCGAAATCTAAGACCTGAAATCCTTCAGAAAATATGCCGAGGACAAGCTGGACGACTATGAGGGACGCTCCAGGCGAAACAATGTGAGCATTATTGGGGTGCCGGAGAAAGTGGAAGGCCAGGCACCTGACCTATTTGTCGAGGACCTCATACTCAACCCTTTGCGCCCTCAGGGCCTATCAAAGTTCTTTGTGGTAGAGCGGGCCCACAGGGTCCCCAGGGGGCAGGCTGCTAAATTTTCGTGATCGGGATATGATCCTACAGAGCGCTAGAGTGGTGCCACCACTCAAATACGAAAACGCAGTCATCTCTTTCTTCCCGGACTTTACTCAAGCCATACAAAAACAGAGGCGATCCTTCCTAGCTGTCAAGAAAAGACTCAGAGATAAAGGACTGAAGTATGCAATGCTCATCCCGGCTCTACTGCAGGTTGAGGTGGATGGAAAGGCTTGGTTTCTTCGATCACCCGGAGGCTGTGGCGGATTGGCTGGAGGGATGGAGAGACACGAAAGAACACAATGCCCACTGAAACTAGACCGATATGAAACTTTGACTATGAGACAATTCCTGGCCTGATGAGCTCTTGTGCCTGTTTCGCCCCTTGACAAGTGCTGAAACGAGAGAGGACTACGGGCGGCGACAGATGTCCTGGGGAACATTGACAGGTCGAGTTGTATCATGTCTCCTGTTTTCAATGACTAGGGTGACTGTCCCACTCGAGGAATGACTCTGGTTTGTTTGGGTAAATAGTGGTGGGGTGGGGGGATGGAGCGCCTTCCCCATATTTAGCTACTTTTAGTTCTTAGGTTGGGTGACAGGCGCTCTGCAAAGTTGATCTCATGGGTAGTTTTAGACCGAGTGCAGGGGAGCAGGGAGGGGGGTGGTTGGGGTTGGGGTGGATGTTCATCTGTTAAGGTTCAATCGGCAGCAACAATCATAATGGCATTCGAAGGCAAGAACACAACTGACAATGGTTATGGCAACACACTGGGATAAGAGCTTTACATTACTGAGCTGGAACGTTAATGGGCTCGGTGTTAAGGTAAAATGCACCTTAGTCCTCAAATACCTCAAACGCCAATCGCTGGATGTAGTTTTGCTCCAGGAGTCGCACCTGGTTGGTAACACATGTAAAGCACTCAACAGATGGGGATATAGCCTGATGGCCCACTCTGGTTTCACTTCGGGTCCGGGGGTTGGGCATCCTGATCAAAAACTCCTTCCCCTTCTCCATGCAGTCAACGCGCTCTGATGAGTGGGGCAGATACACTGCAGTCACGGGGCAGTGGGAGAGCAACACACTTACCTTAATGTCAGTTTATGTCCCACCCGGGTTGCAGAACCAAACTCACTGATCTGGGGAACCAGTTACTCTAGCTTCCTGAAGGTCTTTTACTGGTGGGAGGAGACTTCAATGCAGTGGCCTCTGGCTCCCGTGGCCATCCCCCCCATGACATTGGTCCCTCGTGTCGCTGGCTTCCTGACTTCCTGGAGGCCCTTGGCCTCTGGGATGTAAGGAGGGCATTTCATCCTAACAGCATTCAGCATACCTTTTTCTCAGGGGCGCATCATAGCTTTTCCCGCATTGACTACATCCTTATCCCGGCGTCTCAAATTACTCACATTCAAGAGATAAGGCATTTGGCACGGAGTATCTCTGACCACTCACCGCTATGGGGTCGGTTGGTCCAGGGAGACACGCGGGTGGGAACGGTCGCACCCATCAGCCCCTGGTTCCTCCGCAACCCTTTGGTCTCTGAGGAGCTCCTGCTTGCCATAGATCACTATATTCAGGAGAATCAGGGTTCGGTCGACTACCCCCAAATATTGTGGGAGGCGTTCAAATCGGTAATCAGGGGGCAGTCTCTCTCACTTATTGCAGGAGTCAAGAAAGAAAAACAAAAAGATCTTGAAAACATAGAGGATGAGATCATCCGGCTGTAGGACTGTCCCGTTGAGGAAATGTGTCCAAAAACAATTCACCTTCTGAAATTAGAATAAGAGAGACGAGTGTAAAGGTATTGCCACTGACAGGGCTAGAACTTGGGGGAGCGAGAGAGATTGTAGGGTGTATGAATGGGCAGAAAAGCTGGTAAGCTGTTGGCCTGGTTGGATAGGAAGGAACAGGCCAATAGGCTCATCCCAGAGTTGTTTGACGAGGCGGGCAGAATAATCACAGACCCCCTAAAAAATCGTGAATGAGTTCAGCGCACATTGCAGCGCGATAAACCAGTCAGGCTCATCCTTCCTCGAGGAGGACTCCATGGATCTCCTACGAGATATCCGTATACCTGCCCTTTCTGAAGAGGATAAAAGTTTCATGGACGGCGACATCACCAATGATGAAATAGCCCAGGCAATCAGGAGCCTCCGCCTGGGGAAGGCGCTTGGGCCCAATGGACTGCCGATTGAACTTTACAAACTATGTCCCGATAAAATAGCCCCACACCTCCGCGCCATGTTTGAAGAGAGTAGGAGAGTGGGGTTACTCCCACCAGACCAGCGCCTCGCGTCACTGGTCGTGATCCATAAAGAGGGTAAACCTAGGAATAAATGCGCCTCATATACAGACCCATCTCCCTGCTCAATGCAGAACCTAAAATCCTTGCTAAACTCTTGGCCACTCGGTTGACTCGGGTGATAAGCACTCTGGTTCACCCTGACCAGTCGGTCTTTATGCCCCAACGTAACACAGCCCTGAATCTGCAGAGGGTGCATGGAGTGCTGGGGATGGTTGACACCATCAAAGAGGTGGTCATGATTGTCTCCTTAGATGCCTCAATGGCATTTGGCATCGTCGAATGGCCATACCTTCTTGCCGTTCTCGCCAAAATGGGGTTTGGGTCTGTTTTCATAGCATGGGTTAGACTCCCCTACTTGGAGCCACTGACACAAGTGGTGGTCAATAACAAAAGATCGGACACATTCCAGCTGAGTCGGGGTACCCGTCAGGGGTGTCCGCTGATGCCCTTGCATTTTGCCCTCTCGCTGGAGTCCTTGGCGGCCTGGATCTGCTGGGATCTGGTAATTTGAGGACTGAGATGGTCGGCAGATTGGGAGGACCGCATCTCGCTCTATGCCGATGATATACTCCTTTACCTAGCCTCCCCCAAAATGTCTCTCAGATGCATATTGGACATTTTTTCGGCCTTCGGTAGATATTCGGGCTATTCGATTATTTGGAGCAAGTCCCTCATATATGTCCTAGGAAATGAGTGTCCTGCTCTACCCAGGGACTGCCCAATGCAGACAGTGAGGGATGGCTTCCAATATCTTGGAATCTTTATTACAGCAGACCCTAAGCTCCGGTATGAGTGAAACCTGCTCCCGCCCTTGCAGAGGCTTAGGCGAGATATTGCCAGCTGGAGGACACTCCCACTCTCATTACTAGGCAGAGCTGTTCTATTTAAAATGATGTCCCTGCCCCGTTTTTTATACGCCCTGCAAAATTACCCAGATCTGGTCCCTGTGAGATACTTTAGGGAAATTGAAGGATGCAGAGAGAGTTGCTGTGAAATGGGAGGCCCCGAATCACACTTAATAAATTGGTCTTAAATTGGTATGATGGCGACATAAGTCTCCCCGACATTAGGAAATATTATTGGGCTTCTCACCTGGCCGCTATTAATCAGGGCACCTACCGAAAACCAGACGATCCAGGTTTTACCATGGCTAGATGGCTGCTGCCTGGCGGGGACTACAATAGAGCCCTGTATTCAAACCCCAGGAAATTCCCTCTAACCGGTCCAACCAAACACTCTGTTCTGATTTGGCACGCCGCTAATAAGTCTAGGTTGGGACTGGAATTCCACACTGGCAACTCCCCTGTGGGACTCGGATCAGCTGGGCAACCTCCGTACCTCAAAGGGATTCGACAAATGGGATCTCATTGGTATCTCCCGGATAGGTGACCTCTGGGTAAAGGGAGATATGATTGCGTTTGACACTCTCCAACAACAATTCGAGCTCTCCGGCTCAGAATTTTTCCGCCACCTGCATATTCGCCACGCTCTTGTCAAAACCCTGCAGAAGGGCACCGTCCCTACTGAGTCTTCACCACTGGAAGACAGATTGCTCGGTGGATATCTTCCACAGAAAGCAATACAATTAACATATAAAAAACTGATTAATAATACCCCAGATTCTCTTGAATGTTTACGTGAGTGTTGGGATGGAGATGGACTTGAGATTGATGACGAGGAATAGCAAGAGGCGGTGGCATCGCCCCAAGAGGTGGCAATTTCCGCACGGCTACAACTGGTCCAACTTAAAATATTGCATAGAACATACATCACTGGGCCCCAACTGGTTCATATGGGGAGGGGAGGGGGGGATTGCAGACAACGCTGTGGTCAGGTGGACACCTTACTGAACATACTTGGGGAATGTGAGCAGATTCAGGAGTACTGGCGGGAGATACATGTGGTAATGCGGGAAGTACTGCATAAAGACATTCGCCAGGAGGCTAAAAGATGTCTCCTTAATGTGTGGGAACCCACTGATTTGATGGGTATGGAGAGGCTCTGGGCTACTCTGGGTGCAATGGTGGCCAAACGTGATATAGCAAAAATGTGGGGGGGTAGATATCGCACCGTCTCTGGCCTCCTGGAAAAGGAACTTAGACTGGTGTATGTTGAGGGAGAAAATGGTCTATGTGGCACGAGGATGCCCTAGGAAGTGGTCCGCTGTGAGGTGTAAGTGGAATGTCTACCAGGGAGATATTTGTGTAGCCCCTGTGATCCCCTCGGAGGATGAACCTTCGTCTCCTTGAAGCCCTCTCGACAACCAATATCTGTCCCAGCTCCAATGATGCCTAACTGTAATAGCCATATGTATCATTGGCATGTAAGTACACAATGCTTTGCCGAATGTCAATGTTTGATGTTTAATAAAAAGATATCTAAAAAAAAAAAAACCTGGCTCTTCCAACAACCAGTTGCATAAAATCTGCCGTAAACCTCTATCTAGACGCGAGCGCTGGGACGCCTTTGGGTTGCTATGCGCTTTACAAAAGCTAATATTAATAATAATAAGAAGAAGATATGAATTATTTAAGACTTTGAATGACATGCAGAAACATGATCTTATTGAACCTGCTGATAGTTCTACTTGGCTTTTCCCTATTGTTATTGCTAAAAACAAGAACAAAGAGTTTCGCATTTGCATAGATCTTAGGTCTTTGAATAAGAATATTTGGCTTGATGCTGATCCTCTTCTGAAAATTGAGGATTTATTGATCAAACTGGATGGTGCAAAGATTTTCAGCAAATTAGAATTTGGGTCAGCTTACCATCAGGTTTTACTTGTTATTTCTTTTCTTTATTTAACAGCATTTGGTACACCGGATGGTGTATTTCAGTTCACGAGAATGCATTATGGTTTGGATTTTTCTGGCTCAGTTTTTCAAAGAGTTATGGAAAAGTCTTTGGCATCATAGAGGGTGTACTTATTTTTCAGGAGGACATATTGGTAATTGGGAAAAACCATCAGGAACATATTAATGGATTGGAGGAAGTTTTTGAGAAACTAAAATTCAATGGATTTCGACTCAGACAAGGAAAATGTAGTTTTGTTCAAAACCAATTAGAGTATCTGGGTCATGTTGTCAGTACACAGGGTTTGAACCCCAAACCAGGTTAGTTAAACCTATAGAAGAAGCTCCTCAGCCAAACAACAAAGAACAGGTTAAGTCATTTATTGGATTGTGTGCATTTTTGCCAAAATTTCTTCAGAATTTTCCATCTATTTCTAAAATTATGACTTGTCTGTTTTTAACAAAAAGACCTTGTTTGGAGTCATTAACAACAGGAAGCATTTTCTTGCATTGTCTGATTTGTTACAAGCTCCTTTACTTCAGCCTTATGTTCCTGGTCTTCCTGTTAGCATCACTGTATATGCGAGTGAAAGTGGGCTAGGGGCTGTAATACTCAGAATTGTAATAATATTGAAAGAACTATAGCTTTTGTGTCAAGGGTTCTTGAAGAATCTGAGCAGTCATATTCAAGTAGTTGAAAAGTAGGGGTGGTAAACATTTTAATACCTCCAACAGAATTGAAGAAATTTTGCAATTCCCCGTTACTCTTGTAATGCAGAATTACTGATTAAATTCCACCACTCCACAAGCAGAATTAATTGGCAATGGTTTTTAATTTAACTGGGCAGGAAGAGGGAGCAGTCCCTCTGTTTAAAAACCACTGCAGATAAAGTTTAATCTACAGTGGTTTTTAAACATAAAGGCACTGCTCCCTCTTCCAGCCCTATTTAAAACACTACACAGCAGCTCAGTGTCCTTACATAAGTATGCAAGGACACTGAGCGGTATGTACTGCAGTGCATTCATCTCTGTGCCCTTACATAAGTATGTAAACGCACTGAGGGTATGCACTGGAGTGGATACCCCTTGGTGCCCTTACATAGTTATGTAAGAGCACTGAGGGCAATTTACTGCACAATGCAGTGCCCACTATGTCCCTTCATGGAATTCTGTGGAATCTCCCAGAATTTTTATGTAATTCCATGGAATTCCACAGAATTAAACTCTGCCAATTCCACCCACCCCTATTGAAAAGGAAATGGTAGCTTGCACTTGGGCTGTACGGAATTGTAGAAACTTGTTGTGGGGTGTTCATTTTGTCTCAATACTGATCGCAAACCATTGACCATTATGTAAAGCCTACTGATAGATTAAGCAGACTTTCCAAAACATTGCTTGATTGGTGAGGATTTCCAATTGGACACAGATTATTAGGAGTTTATTGTAGTTTCAGTCGATTTCAATGGCAAAAGTTCTAAAGAAAGTTGGTTAAAATCATTTTCTGATAATAGTGAGTTGAGTGCAGTTTCAAAGTATGTCATTCAAGGTTGGCCAAAAGAAAGAAATTTGCCTGGTGACCTGCAAATGTTTTATAAAATGTTGTTTATCGTTAGAATTTGCTACTGTAGGTGATATCCTTTTTAGAGGTGAGAAATTGTCTCGCACTTCTTCAGCGAGAGATAAATTACTGGATTTGGCTCATGTTGGCCACTTAGGCATGGCTTTGAATTTCAAAAGGCTACGTAAAATGCACTGGTGGCCAAAAATGCATTTGAGTGTTGAACTAAAAGTAAAGAAATTTATGATTTGTAACAAGTTGGATAAACATTAGGTAGTGAGAACTTCTCCCATAGTTGCAGTTGATTTGCTTAAGAATGTTAGGGAAAAATTGGAATTAGATTTTTTAGATGCCTTTTCATGCTCTAACAACAAGTATGCTTTGGCAAGTTGATTATAGGTCCAAATTGATTGAAGTACAATTTGTCAAAGTTACTGACACTGAGAATGCCATTAATTTTCTTAAGGAAGGTTTTTCTTGTGAAGGTTTTCCTAAGATTTTGGTCACTGACAATGGTGTACAATTCACATCTAAAATGATGTAGAATTTTCTCAATGCTACAGGTATTTAGCATAAATGCACAAATCTTTATCATCCACAACAAAATGGTTTGGCAGAAAGATCTAACCGGCTAATTGGAGAAATTGTTAGGTTAGCATTGAATAACAATCTTAATATTAAAGGTGCCATTCAGGACATTTTATCTGCATACCATGCTACACCGCACACAAGTGACATTTCCCCTTTTCAAGCTCTTTAGGGTCGTAGAACCTCAATGGATCACACGTACTATTTCTGATCCAAATTGTTTAACTTGCAAAAAGTGAATCGATGAACTGGTACACATGAAACTGGTTAAAGGGCATTCTAACTACAACATACTCAAGAGTTATTTCAAAATAGGTGAGATGGTGAGAATTAAAAGTCCCAGGCTTATGAAAAAGGATGCTTAAAGTTCAGCGATCCTAAAAGAATTGTTGCTGTTTTGCATAGTTCAGCTTGTGTGGAAGAGGGAAAAGGGTGGCATAAGTCATCTGTAGCGCCTATTAATTCAAACGTTTGTTTGGATTCATCTTTGGATAACACAAGACAAAACACTACTTATTCCTCTCTGCATTTTCACAACACAAAAAAGGGCATTTCTGCTTCTAATTCCAGTAGTTTTTCCATCGGGATTCATGTAGTCATGACAAGATCAGTGAGTCGCACTTATAGAGCAAGCGATCGCAAAAGAATGTCACCTTATTGGATGAAGGATTATGTACAATGTTTGGGAATATTTTTTTTAATTATCATGATATACCATTGTCCATTCCACTGTTTTGAATGGACTATTTCCTTATTTGGTTGAGGTTTAAATTCACATTTTTACAGGTTATGTTTTGTGAAAAAGGAAGGTATGTTGTAGTTAAGGCCCTTGAGGCCGTATTTCCAGACATGCGGTGCTCGTACATATTCTTGTGATAAGTATGGCACGAGCACCGCCGTAACAGGTCTATGTTGTGTGTGTGACTCACGCCTCGGCTTGCCTGCGTGCAAGCACATTATGTGGCAGTTAAAGGGCTGTAGGGGGTCTGTGAAAGCAGCAGCATTTGCACTGCCCTCCCCAGGGTTGTTTACAGCTTTCATTAAAGTTGTCACTTCACATTACCAGCCTCTGAGGAATCTTTCAACTCAACAAATTGAAATTGTTTACACAATAGTTTTGGACAGCAAGCAAAAAAAATAATATTTAAGGATTTCTTTACGCTACAAGAGTGTGTGTAATCACTGGGGTGACCAAGCCGATATCTAGCACTGGAATCGGAGGAGAAGATGCCCTTGGCAGAGTTCGGAGAAGTTTGAGGGCTGTACTCAGATTACTGAAGCCCACGTGAGACCGAACAGAGCAGCCCAAGTCCAATTCAGGAGGAACAGCTGCCATACCGGTGAGCCTTTGTAAAAGGGGAAGAGCAGAAGAAACTCACCGGGTGATTAAACTGATGTTCTTGAGAGTGGGTGAGCCGTGAACCACGGAGATCGGGGCTGCCTGACTCTAAGATGGCGGCTGCCTGGGACAGAGCCCAGAGAACACTGATCTACTATTGCCTGCTGATGAAAGGCCCGGGCCCCTGCATTTCCTGATGTTGCTGCATGCCTAGCCTTAATGACAAGTGCACAGCTTTCACAGATTGGAGAGGCTCAGGTCATTGAGACTCAGATCCTACCATATTCTGCCAGAAACAGCCTACCTTCAAAGAGAGTCAGCCTGCCAAACATCTCCCCACCTCACTGTTTGATCGCACTGGAATACAGGAACAATTGAGGGAGGCATGGAACGCGCTGCAGCACGGTCTGAGGAACCAGCTGGACAAGCGCTACGGAGCAAGTACCGCTTGATGTTTGAATTACGATCAGGGTTTCCCAGTAACAACGGGACTGGTGCGGCAGATGGAGCTATGATGAGGCCCCCCGGGGCGGAAACCATGAATATTGTACTAACCGTGGAGACTGAGCAACATGGCCGATGCCCGGTGGAGCTGTTTAGGCAGCTATAGAGGAGTTTGGCTTTGGTTCACCCCCTCGGCCGTCACCTACCCAGCAGGACATTGGACATAGTTTTTTTTCATCTCCCCGTTGTGTTTCCTTCCCTCCACCACCACCTCCCTCCATGATCCTGTGGCTACCTCCCCTTTCCAGCTGATACGTTAATATCGCTTGTTACTCTGTAATCACTGTTTTTCTCCTTACGTTTATTCTTGGCTCCTGTAACTGACGTAATTTTGTAACCTGTAACTCGCTGAGCCTCATGTAAAGCCGCGGTGCCCAAGCAACTTTGGCTGATGCCCAGTGGAGCTGTCATATGCAGCTATAGAGGAGTTTGGTTCTGGTTCACCCCTCGGCCGGCACCTACACAGCCGGACATCGGACATTATTTTCCTTGCCTCCCCGTTGTGTTTTCCTACCTGCATTCCCTACCCCCGTTTAGCATTCCTCCTCTACCTCTTCACTCCCCATAAGACGTGTGAATGCGCTAATAATCTCACATTAGTGTGTAATCTCATGTTTCTTCTTTTCTCCTATGTCAATACTTGTCAATGTAATTATGGAACCTGTAACTCACTGATCCTCATGTAAAGCGCTCTGATACCTCCGGGTCTAGCCAGCACTATATAAAACTTTGCAAAGAAAATAAATAAATAGCCCTGGGTATGGTTCCATACTCCCCGCTCCTGCCGGACTCTGCCCCGCACAGACACCCAACAATCTCTGCTCCTTCACACTCTCAGAGCACCCACACTTACCACTGTATAGCATGCACACTCAGGTGTGTACACACAGAGGCACAGTCACTACTTCTTCCCTTTTCTAACACACACAATAACCTGGTCACTACATCTCATGACACCAACCTTGAGGTCAAAGTTCAACCTCCTGTTCTTTCACATCCAACTCTTCAGCTTCCACCTATACTAGAGTATTTTCCGGGGTATCCACCGTAGGCTGCCTCTGACACCATTTAATTTGTTTTCACCACCAGAGTGTGTTGAAGTTTTTTTACTTAACTTTAGGGATTGAAGTCTCACCATGTATATCTTTCTGATACATAAAAAGAGCAAAAACAAAAATAAAATATATGACAGCAAAAATTTATTGCGCATCATTTGATGCAAGGCACTTTTACACAAAGTCACGTGCCTAGGGCACGGTTTTATACAGCTTTGGGTTCATACACTTTACATACGCTTCACTTGCCATCTGCTATAGTTTGCATACTGAATTCTTATTAGGCACTTAAATACACTTATATACAGCACTTCAAAACAAATCCCACCAAAGGCTTCATCATATGTCCTGGTGTTAACACTAACACTCAACTTTAAATCTTTACTTGTTCTCTAAGAACTTAGTTCTCTCATTCTCCCCCACCCAACCCAAACACCCAAAGCAAACACTAAATAGGCGGTTAATGGCCTGGCACACTAGAGGGCACCATGTACCAGGGCAAAGTCATGGAGCTCCCCTCTGAGTTTACTCATAGGCTGGAGAGCCTTACCTTACCCCAAGAGGGTCTGATGTAACAGGCATCTTTGAGGGGGCTCACTGGTACCCACGTTTGCATTGCTCTTTGAGTTTAAATGTACAACTTTAGATGTCTTCCTTTGACCATTTAAAACAATAAGTAACTATGCTGCAACGAGCATAACTGAAAACAACATTGCACATTTTAGAATCAGTGGAATACCTAGATTTTCAAGTAAACAAATGAATGAAATAAAGTAAAGCTCTTCCAGAGTGGATGAATGAGAAGTAAAGATTATTTTAGATTTTTTTACAAAGGCTCTCTTTATATTGTTGCAAAGGTTAAGGTGCTCAGTGCTCCCGTGAAAACACAGTGAAATCGAACCGTGAGCTGCAAACGTGGGCATAGGCAAAAAGGGTAAGGAATTGGCTTAAAAGCGTTCCATCCTGTCCAGTCATTGCATTAAAGCTGTTCACAGGTAACAAAAAATACATTTTGGCTAATAACCTTTTTGTCCACGTTTCGACCCCATAAGAAATGGTAGGATCATCATCAGGACAAAACCTGATAACCGAGTTAAATGAGAGGTGAGCCAATTGGTCACATCAGTGACATTACTGAGGAAAAATGTAAAGGTTTCCAATAGTAGCCAAGGTCATTGGGTTGGATGGGTCAGGCATGTTGAATTTTTAAAGACAATGGCCATAGGGTACCATAAGGGTGCCCCATCAAGAGTGCATGAGCTGAACTGTATTGGCTGAAGGGAACCTGGACAGGCGTCGATAGACAGGGGTGTGCCAGCCTCAAGTGAATGCCAGGCCCCTGCATCAATACCAAGTCATTTTCTATAACAATAGTTATTTCGCCTTCATCCACTCTGCCAGAGTTGTACTTTAGTTGATTTATTCCCTTGTTTGGTGGGAGTCTAGGCATTCCACTGAACCTAAAATTTGCAACATTGTTTAAAACTATACAACCTGTGGCATTGTTACTCAATGTTACCCATGGCCAATGCTTCATTGTGGTTGAATGGGCAGCTCCAGTTTTGTGTATCTTCCTCTGACCGCTGCTGTCACCACTAGGTCCTCATAACATGATAAGAGGACGCTAGCAGTGCAGAAGAAATGGCCAGCAGCAGGGAGCTTTTGTGGCCTTCTCTGGGTGCTCATGACATGCCCTCTGTGTAAGCCCATTGGTTGAGATCTATGGGTCATTACACAACACTCACCATTATTTTGTAAACATTTTAAAGAAAAACAACTAGCTTTAGCTTTATCTAGATTTGCCTGACCAGACAGCAAGCCCCGCCCCCACATTGTCCCTCCATTGCTCATCAGCACACACAAACACACAGTCTGGATAATCTTACCAACATGCACACTGTGTGCTTATCATGTGGCCCTGGCCCTGTATGTCCTTGTTTAAAACATTCTTGGCTGACCATCCAGTTAAGTTAACTAGTATCTTCCGTCCCACTGTCAACAGCTCGTGGGAGCAGAATCGATAACTCCACCGTCACCCTCCTCCAACAGACTCCTCCCCGGATCAGCCCTCATTTGCAGTAATGTCCTCTACTTTGACTCTTTTCTCAGTCGTCTATACAACGCATCTTGAGAAGGACATTTTGTCTCTCTTACAGTTGCAAAACCTGCCTGTTGTGAGTCTGGCCAGCCAAGATGTCTGGTTACCGCACAAGTCCAAGTGGTCCTAAAGTGACCAGAATTCCACTCTCCACTTTAGAGCAGCGGTGATCCGACCTGTGGTCTGCACATTGGCCAAGGTTGTCTTGGCAATGTATGTATGTGGGTGCACATTTGATGGCATCAAAACTCTTGCATGTCCAATCCAGCTTGTGCTAGTTCCTTTAAGGAGAAAAACATGTCCAGTCCCTCTTCCTGAAGAGCCACATCTCCTTTGTCTCTCCCTTTCAGCTTCTTCTATGTTGCCTTTCTGAGGTGACAAGTCCTTGGGTGGCAGTGCCCATGTTGTGGCTGTGTTGCCTGGCACACCTTTCCAAGTTATCAGACGTTGAAGGGTTTACATGATCTCTGTTATCTTTGGTGTGTTGTTCAGGAGAAACACATTGAAAACAAGGGGCACCTACCTGAAGAGACATCTGCGGTGGCCAAGGTTCCCCGTAACTCTGAATGCTTTTTCACAGACGATGACCTAACATTCTCTACATCCTTGAAAATACCCCAGGAAATTCCAGTAAGTTCTCGGAGAACTCCACCCAGTGCGCAATATGGTATCCTTCACATTGTCCCTTTTTCCAAAGAATTCCCAAGATAAGATTCATCCAGAGACATAGGCATTCCCACCTACACACACCCTCGGGAGATCAAATGTTCAAACCATGTGCACTGACATCTGAGACGAGGAACCAGTCACCGCCCCATACTGCCTGCTGTCACACACGTTTCCAGCCTGCTGATTGGCTGCTTGGGCACCAATCATGTGCATGCTGTCCATCCCGGGTGAAATGTATTGCCTCTCGCCGAAGGCACCATTGGAAGGGGAAGAGCAGAGTAAAGTGCTTTGGGATGCAGTCAGTTTCTCTGGGCTTGCTCCAAGCCGGGGAGACGCGGGGAAGTTATACCCATAAAGATTGTATGGGTTGTGGAGGGAGAAGGCGTTGTAGGAGCTTTGCTGCATGTGTCCACCTCCAAACATATGAGAGGATGAAGTGCTTGAGGCAGAGTTACCTGCTTGCATAACATACTGAAACTGAGAGGACGGAAAGGACCCTAGCTGGCCCCCATAGGCTTCCATCTTGCTGTTTGTGGGTATGGAAGAAGGGGCGGGCATTGCAGAGATTAAGGATGATGTCCTCTGGGGCATAAATGGTTCTGAAGGCTGGTTGGCCGAAGCACTGCCGCTCTGGAGTCTGTTGTAGCCACTGTCGCTGAGAGCAGGGTAACTCTGGAGGGAAGCCATGTTGCTACGGGCACATGGCGGGTAATCTGAGAGGTTAAGGTTGCACAGCTGGCTCTCCCTACAGCCCACGTTGAACGTGTTTGGAGCCAGATGGAAGGTGGGAGGAGAACAAGAGGGGGATAGGAGATGAGAGGAGGCTGAAGGCGATGGTGTTCCGGTGCTGGAGGCCGTCGGGGAGGTACCGGTACTGCCACCTGCAAGTCAAGCGTAGCAGCATTAGTTAATAACCTGCACTCCGATATGGCACAGCCAATATGTAAAGATGAAAATTGCACATGCAATTTCAAATACAAAACAGGATCAACAATAACTCCAATAGGGACAGGGCAGAGGCATCCTCTCTCCGGTGATCAATTGCTAACTCTGTGGATTATCTAAACCATCACACACTAAATGGAATCTACTCACCCACTCAAGCACTCATTCGCTTTTGCAGTCATGCAATTTCTATATCCATGGCCTCGATAATAGCTTGCAGAAGGCACCCTGCGATCCACATAACACCAAGCAATCACCAGAAGATTTCACATTACACCCACCAGAGGACATGAAATAAACACCAGGAGTTTGAGGCACAAACATCAAAACTCTGCCAAAGGACATCAAACGGCTAACAGCTTCAGTTGCTTACTCAGCCAACTCACACCTCAATCAGGCAATGAAGCATTTGCATATTGGGCCACATATTCCCTCAGTCAGCAAATAACTAAATTATTTATACATTTAGTCGGATTCTACCTTGCTGGCTTACTTTATTTACTCATTCAACCGCTGTTGCAATTATTTTATGGCTGAAGTCACACAATCACTTGTTAACCATCTGCAAACTCAAAGAGTTATTTAGGTACTTACTCAACAATTCAGGTGCAGAAACATAGCATTCACACAAACATTCAATCATGTAATCACTCACAGAACTACTCGTCTAACAACATTTGTGATCACCGTCACAGCTTCTAAATAAATCATTCAGTCAATCTTAGAGCCACTCAATGAATCATACAATCACTTTTGCAAATACTCAATGAATCATTCTATCACTCTTGCAGACACTCAAAGAATTATTTAATCACTCTTGCAGACACTCAATGAATCATTCAATCACTCTTGCACACACTTAAAGAATCATTTTTTTTCCTTTTATATGGAGTTTTATATAGCGCAAACTAGACCCAAAGGTATCACAGCGCCTTACATGAGCACCAGTTAGGTAACAGATGGACACATTCATTCAATCATTCAATCACTCTTGCAGACACTCAATAAATAATTCAATCACTCTTGCAGCCACACAATAAACTATTTAATTAACCATTCCTACAACCTTTCAACAACTTACAAGCACTCAGTCAGTCATTCAATCGCTCTACCAGATGTCCCCAAACTCTACCAAATGGAACAAACCACACCCACTCTTCTTTGCCATGCCAACTCTGTAATGGCAGCTCTGAGATTACACGTGCATTGAGATCCCCAAGATCACTCCTGCATTGTAATCCCTTAGATCACCTCTGCTTTGAGATCCCTAAGGTCATCTCTGCATTAAGATCCCTGAGAACACCTCTGCTTTGTGTTCCCTGAGATAACCTCTCCATTGAGATCCCTGCAATTACTTCTGCATTGAGATCCCTGAGATCACCTTTGCATTTAGATCCCTGAGATCACCTCTGCATTGAGATCCCTGAGATCCCCTCTGCATTGAGATCCCTGAGATCACTTCTGCTTTGAGTTCCCTGAGATCCCTTCTGCATCAAGATCCCTGAGATCACCTCTGCATTGAGATCCCTGAGATCACATCTGCATTGAGATCCCTGAGATCACCTCTGCATTGAAGTCTCTAACATCATATCTGCTTTTCATCCTTTAGATCACCTCTGCTGTGAGTTCCCCGAGTTCACCTCTGCTTTGAGATCCTAAGATCAACTCTCCATTGAGATCCCTGCAAGCACCTCTGCATTAAGATCCCTGAGATCACCTCTGCTTTGTCTTCCCTCAGATCACCTCTGCATTGAGATCTCTTAGATCACATCTGCATTGAGATTCCTGATATCACCTTTGCATTGAGTTCCCTGACATCACCTCTGCATTGAGATCCATGAGATCACCTCTCCATTGAGATCCCTGTAATCACCTCTGCATTGCGATCCCTGGGATCACCTCTGCATTGAGATACCTGCGATCACTTCTGCATTGAGATCCCTGAGATCCCCTCTGCATTGAGATCCCTGTGATCCCCTCTGCATTGAAATCCCTGAGATCACTTCTGCATTGAGATCCTGAGATCACCTCTGCATTGAGATCATTGGGATCACCTCTGCATTGAGATCCTGAGATCACCTCTGCATTGAGATCCCAAGATCACCTCTGCATCAAGATCCCTGAGTTCACTTCTGCATCGAGATCCTTAAGATCCCTTCTGCATCAAGATCCCTGAGATAATTTCTGCATCAAGATCCCTGAGTTCACTACTGCATCAAGATCCTTTGAGATACCTTCTGCAATGAAATCCTTCAGATCACTTGTGCAATGAGTTTCCTGAACATCCTTCAGCATTAAGGTCCGTGAGACTGCTTCTGTATTGAGGTCCCTTATATCACTTCTGTACTGAGATCCCTAGCATACATCTTGCACTAAGATCCATGAGATCCTTTCTGCATTGAGATCTCTCAGATTACCTCTTCATTGACAGTTCTGAGAAAACCTCTGCAGTCCAGACTTCCCTATGGGCTCTTCCAAATAATGGTAAAACACTGCACCCTTTTCCCTGCGTGTGCGACATTCTATAATACATCCTTACAGAATATATATGATCAGTTACCATATTAATGTATTCCCATGGTAGTAGTGTTTCTTTGGTGTGTATGTGGTAGTGTTGTTTCTGTGGTGTTTATCTGGTAGTGTTGTTTCTGTGGTGTGCATCTGAAGAAATATTCATGTGGTGTGTATCTGATGGTGGTGTGTCTGTGCTGTGTTTTTGGTAGTGGTGTTCCTGTGATATGTATCTGGTAATGGTGTTCCTGTGGTGTGCATCTGGTAGTGGTATTTTTGTAGTGTGTATTTGGTAGTGGTGTTTCTGAGTGTGTATCTGATAGTGGTGTGTCTATGGTGTGTATTTGGTAGTGATGTTCCTGTGATATGTATCTGACAATGGTGTTCCTGTGGTGTGCATCTGGTAGTGGTAATTTTGTAGTGTGTATCTGGTAGTGTTGTTTCTGTGGTGTGTATCCAGTAGTGTTGTTCCAGTGGTGTGTATCTGGTAGTGGTGTTTCTGTGTGTGTACCTGGTAGTGGTGTTTCTGTGGGGTGTATCTGGTAGTGGCGCTTCTGTGGTGTGTATCTGGTAGTGGTGTTTCTGTGGTGTGTACCTGGTAGTAGTGTTTCTGTGGGGTGTATCTGGCAGTGGTGTTTCTGTGGTGTGTATCTGGTAGTGTTGTTTCTGTGGTATACATCTGATAGTAACATTTATGTGGTGCCTATCTGGTGTTGGTGATTCTGTGGAGTGTATCTGATAGTAATATTTGTGTGGTGTTTACCTGGTAGTGGTGTTTCTGTGGTGTGTGTCTGGTAGTGTTGTTTCTGTGGTATGCATCTCATAGTAATATTCATGTGGTGTGTATCTGGTAGTGGGGTGTCTGTTGTGTGTATCTGACAGACAGTAATATTTATGTGGTGTGTAACTGGTAGTGGTGTTTCCGAGTGTGTATCTGGTAGTGGTGTTTCTGTGATGTGTATCTGATAGTAACATTTATGTGGTGTGTATAAGGTAGTGGTGTTTCTGTGGTGGGCACGTTGTAGTGGTGCTTCTGTTGGTTTGTATCAGATAGTGGTGTTTTTGCATGTGTATCTGGTAGTGGTGTTTCTGTGGTGTGTATCTGGTAGTGGTGTTTCTGTGGTGTGTATTTGGGTGTGGTGTTTCTGAGTGTTTATCTGGTAGTGGTGTTTCTGTGGAATGAATTTGATAGTAATATGTATGTGGTGTGTATCTGGTAGTAGTGTTTCTGTGTTGTCTATCTGATAGTAATATTTATGTGGTGTGTATCTGGTAGTGGTGTTTCGGAGTGTGTATCTCATAGTGTTGTTTCTGTGGTGTGCATCTGATATTAATATTTATGCGGTGTGTTTCTGCCAGTAGTGTTTATGTGGTGAATATCTGGTATGGGTGCATCTGTGTTGTGCATATGGTAGTGGTGTTTCTGTGGTGTGTATATTGTAGTCTTGTTTCCTTGGTGTGTATCTGGCAGTGTTGTTTCTGTGGTGTGTATGTAGTACTGGCGTTTCTGTGGTGTGTATCTGCCAGTGGTTTTTTACTGATGTGAATCGGGTAGTGTTGTTTCTGTGGTGTGTATCTGGTAGTGGTGTTTTGGCGGTGTGTATCTAGCAGTGGTGTTTCTGTGGTGTGTATCTGGTAGTGGTGTTTCTGTGTGTGAATCTGATAGTGGTGTGTCTGTTGTGTGCATCTGGTGGTGGTGTTTCTGTGGTGTGTATCTGGTAGTGTTGTTTCTGTTGTATGTCTCTGATAGTGATGTCCCTGAGGTTGTATGTGGTAGTGGTGTTTCTGTGGTGTGTATCTTTTAGGAATGTTCTGTGGTGTTTATCTGGTAGTGGAGTTTGAGTGTGTATCTCGTAGTGTTGTTTCTGTGGTGTGCATCTGATATTAATATTTATGCTGTGTGTATCTGCCAGTAGTGTTTATGTGGTGAATATCTGGCATGGGTGCATATGTGGTGTGCATATGGTAGTGGTGCTTCTGTGGTGTGTATCTCATAGTGTTTCTGTTGTGTGTATCTGATAATAGTGCTTCTGTGGTGTGTATCTGGTAATGGTGCTACTGTGGTGCGTATATGATAGTGATGTTTTGGCATGTGTATCTGGTAGTGGTGTTTCTGTGGTGTGTATCTGGTTGTGGTGTTCCTGTGGTGTGTATCTGGTTGTGGTGTTTCTGTGGTGTGTATCTGGTTGTGTTTCTGTGGTGTGTATCTGGTTGTGGTGTTTCTGTGGTGTGTATCTGGTACTGTTGTTTCTGTGGTGTGCATCGGATAGTAATATTCATGTGGTGTGTATCTGGTAGTAATGCTTCTGTGGTGTGTATTTGGTAGTGATGCTTCTGTGGTGTGTATCTGGTAGTGTTGTTTCTGTGGTGTGCATCTGGTTGTGGTGTTTCTGAGGTGTGTATCTGGTAGTGATACTTCTGTGGTGTGTATCTGGTAGTGTTGTTTCTGTGGTGTGCATTTGGTTGTGGTGTTCCTGTGGTGTGTATCTGGTTGTGGTGTTTCTGTGGTGTGTATCTGATAGTAATATTCCTGTGGAATGTATCTGGCAGTAATGCTTCTGTGGTGTGTATATCTGGCAGTAGAGTTGACTTCTGCACCACAAGTCGAATACACCCCTCTAATCAATTAGACCTTCCAAGACTGAACCTCTTTTCATGTCTGACTGTAATTGGAAGCGAAGCGCCAACCTCTTCTCCTCCTCACCCCAGGCACCGCAAGTTGTCAATTGTTACCACAAGTGCCAATAGGTCCGCATCCTGGCAGGTACTGAACCTTCCAGGCTCCCTGGCCTCACCAGGCTGGCCTATGTGCACAGGACCAAACAACACGGCCCCCGTGCCTTCTCTGCTTGGGTCCATCTCGGCAGGGTTGGGGTGGGGCTCACCTTGCTGCTTCTGCATGGTGGTGAAGTCCTCAAATGTGAGAGTGCGCACGGGGGGCCTCCAGAAGGCATACGTCTCCATGATGGCCTCCAGGCCTGTCCTATAAGGTGAAGAAGACAGAGAAAGATGTGTCAGAGGTTAAGGGATGGGTATATGGAAATGACAGGTTCTACGTGCAAACCACAGGGAGGCGACACTTAATAGTAATGCTGTGGCTTGGCGGAGCAGTCACATAACCTGTGTATTTCAAGCACACATTCACCTCTGGGCATCATGGGGCTGAATTCTTTCCCAACACAATGGTACTTCTTTTACTAACCTCGGTGGAATGAAATGCTGAGTGGACCCGTCAGGACCAGGACCTGGGGTTGGGCCAATGGGGATAAACATATATCTCTGCAGTCAGTGCATTAGCCCTCTCAGACATGAAATCTACTTGTGGATTATGCTTGGGTTCTCTAGGTGCCTTCAAGTTTCTAACAATGTGATCTGTACCTTTTTAATGTGTTAGTTTACCAAGAGATGGAGGGGTGAGACATGAGAGTGCTATGGTTTAACAGGAAGGACTACATCTCACACTGGTAAGCCATAGAGTCCAACAAAGCTGCAGAGAGGTCAGGGGATATGGGGCCGGAGAGGTAAGGGGATATGGGGCCGGAGAGGTAAGGGGATATGGTGCCGGAGAGGTCAGGGGATATGGTGCTGGAGAGGTCAGGGGATATGGTGCCAGAGAGGTCAGGGGATATGGTGCCAGAGAGGTCAGGGGATATGGTGCCGGAGAGGTAAGGGGATATGGTGCCGGAGAGGTAAGGGGATATGGTACGAGAGAGGTCAGTGGATATAGTGCAGGAGAGGTCAGGGGATAATGTGCCAGAGAGGTCAGGGGATATGGTGCAGGAGAGGTATGAAGATATGCTGCCGGAAAGGTAAGGGGATATGGTGCAAGAGAGGTCAGGGGATAATGTGCCGGAGAGGTCAGTGGATATGGTGCCGGAGAGGTCAGGGGATATGGTGCCGGAGAGGTAAGGGGATTTGGTGCCGGAGAGGTAAGGGGATATGGTGTGAGAGAGGTCAGGGGATATGGTGTGAGAGAGGTCAGGGGATATGGTGCCAGAGAGGTCAGGGGATATGGTGAAGGAGAGGTCAGGGGATATGGTGCCGGAGAGGTCAGGGGATATGGTGCTGGAGAGGTCAAGGGATATGGTGCTGGAGAGGTCAGGGGATATGGTGCCGGAGAGGTAAGGGGATATGGTGCCGGAGAGGTAAGGGGATAATGTGCCGGAGAGGTCAGGGGATATGGTGCTAGAGAGGTCAGGGGATATGGTGCCAGAGAGGTCAGGGGATATAGTGCCAGAGAGGTCAGGGGATATGGTGCCAGAGAGGTCAGGGGATATGGTGCCGGAGAGGTAAGGGGATATGGTGCCGGAGAGGTAAGGGGATAATGTGCCGGAGAGGTCAGGGGATATGGTGCCAGAGAGGTCAGGGGATAAAGTGCCAGAGAGGTCAGGGGATATGGTGCCGGAGAGGTAAGGGGATATGGTGCTGGAGAGGTCAGGGGATATGGTGCCGGAGAGGTAAGGGGATATGGTGCCGGAGAGGTCAGGGGATATGGTGCCGGAGAGGTCAGGGGAAATGGTGCCGGAGAGGTCAGGGGATATGGTGCTAGAGAGGTAAAGGGATGTGGTGCTGGAGAGGTCAAGGGATATGGTGCCAGAGAGGTCAGGGGATATGGTGCTGGAGAGGTCAGGGGATATGGTGCCAGAGAGGTCAGGGGATATGGTGCCAGAGAGGTCAGGGGATATGGTGCTGGAGAGGTCAAGGGATATGGTGCCGGAGAGGTCAGGGGAAATGGTGCCGGAGAGGTCAGGGGATATGGTGCCGGAGAGGTCAGGGGATATGGTGCCAGAGAGGTCAGGGGATATGGTGCCGGAGAGGTCAGGGGATATGGTGCCGGAGAGGTCAGGGGATATGGTGCCGGAGAGGTCAGGGGATATGGTGCCAGAGAGGTCAGGGGATATAGTGCCAGAGAGGTCAGGGGATATGGTGCCAGAGAGGATGTAGTGCCGGAATGGTCAGGGGCTATGGTGCCAGAGAGGTCAGGGGATATGGTGCCAGAGAGGTCAGGGGATATGGTGCCGGAGAGGTCAGGGGATATGGTGCCGGAGAGGTCAGGGGATATGGTGCCGGAGAGGTAAGGGGATATGGTGCCAGAGAGGTCAGGGGATATGGTGCCAGAGAGGTCAGGGGATATGGTGCCGGAGAGGTAAGGGGATATAGTGCCAGAGAGGTCAGGGGATATGGTGCTAGAGAGGTAAAGGGATATGGTGCCGGAGAGGTCAGGGGATATGGTGCCGGAGAGTTCAGGGGATATGGTGCCGGAGAGTTCAGGGGATATGGTGCCGGAGAGTTCAGGGGATATGGTGCCAGAGAGGTCAGGGGATATGGTGCTAGAGAGGTCAGGGGAAATGGTGCCGGAGAGGTCAGGGGATATGGTGCTGGAGAGGTCAGGGGATATGGTGCCAGAGAGGTCAGGGGATATGGTGCCGGAGAGGTAAGGGGATATAGTGCCAGAGAGGTCAGGGGATATGGTGCCGGAGAGGTAAGGGGATATGGTGCTGGAGAGGTCAGGGGATATGGTGCCGGAGAGGTAAGGGGATATAGTGCCAGAGAGGTCAGGGGAAATGGTGCCGGAGAGTTCAGGGGATATGGTGCCAGAGAGGTCAGGGGATATGGTGCTGGAGAGGTCAGGGGATATGGTGCCAGAGAGGTCAGGGGATATGGTGCCAGAGAGGTCAGGGGATATGGTGCTGGAGAGGTCAAGGGATATGGTGCCGGAGAGGTCAGGGGAAATGGTGCCGGAGAGGTCAGGGGATATGGTGCCGGAGAGGTCAGGGGATATGGTGCCGGAAAGGTCAGGGGAAATGGTGCCGGAGAGTTCAGGGGATATGGTGCTGGAGAGGTCAAGGGATATGGTGCCAGAGAGGTCAGGGGATATGGTGCCGGAGAGGTAAGGGATATGGTGCTGGAGAGGTCAGGGGATATGGTGCCGGAGAGGTCAGGGGATATGGTGCCGGAGAGGTAAGGGGATATGGTGCTGGAGAGGTCAGGGGATATGGTGCCGGAGAGGTCAGGGGATATGGTGCCGGAGAGGTAAGGGGATATGGTGCCAGAGAGGTAAAGGGATGTGGTGCCGGAGAGGTAAGGGGATATGGTGCCGGAGAGGTCAGGGGATATGGTGCTGGAGAGGTCAGGGGATATGGTGCCAGAGAGGTCAGGGGATATGGTGCCGGAGAGGTCAGGGGATATGGTGCCAGAGAGGTCAGGGGATATGGTGCCAGAGAGGTCAGGGGATATGGTGCCGGAGAGGTCAGGGGATATGGTGCCAGAGAGGTCAGGGGATATGGTGCCGGAGAGGTAAGGGGATATGGTGCCAGAGAGGTAAGGGGATATGGTGCTGGAGAGGTCAGGGGATATGGTGCCGGAGAGGTCAGGGGATATGGTGCTGGAGAGGTCAGGAGATATGGTGCTGGAGAGGTCAAGGGATATGGTGCCGGAGAGGTCAGGGGATATGGTGCCGGAGAGGTCAGGGGATATGGTGCCGGAGAGGTCAGGGGATATGGTGCTGGAGAGGTCAAGGGATGTGGTGCTGGAGAGGTCAAGGGATATGGTGCCGGAGAGGTAAGGGGATATGGTGCTGGAGAGGTCAGGGGATACGGTGCTGGAGAGGTCAGGGGATATAGTGCAAGAGAGGTCAGGGGATATGGTGCTAGAGAGGTAAAGGGATGTGGTGCTGGAGAGGTCAGGGGATATGGTGCTGGAGAGGTCAGGGGATATGGTGCCGGAGAGTTCAGGGGATATGGTGCCGGAGAGGTCAGGGGATATGGTGCCAGAGAGGTCAGGGGATATGGTGCCAGAGAGGTCAGGGGAAATGGTGCCGGAGAGGTCAGGGGATATGGTGCTGGAGAGGTCAGGGGATATGGTGCCGGAGAGATCAGGGGATATGGTGCTGGAGAGGTCAGGGGATATGGTGCCGGAGAGGTCAGGGGATATGGTGCCGGAGAGGTCAGGGGATATGGTGCCGGAGAGGTCAGAGGATATGGTGCCGGAAAGGTCAGGGGAAATGGTGCTAGAGAGGTAAAGGGATGTTGTGCTGGAGAGGTCAAGGGATATGGTGCCAGAGAGGTCAGGGGATATGGTGCCGGAGAGGTAAGGGGATATGGTGCCGGAGAGGTAAGGGGATATGGTGCCGGAGAGGTAAGGGGATATGGTGCCGGAGAGGTCAGGGGATATGGTGCCGGAGAGGTAAGGGGATATGGTGCCGGAGCGGTAAGGGGATATGGTGCTGGAGAGGTCAGGGGATATGGTGCCGGAGAGGTAAGGGGATATAGTGCCAGAGAGGTCAGGGGAAATGGTGCCGGAGAGTTCAGGGGATATGGTGCCAGAGAGGTAAGGGGATATGGTGCTGGAGAGGTAAGGGGATATGGTGCCGGAGAGGTAAGGGGATATGGTGCTGGAGAGGTCAGGGGATATGGTGCCGGAGAGGTCAGGGGAAATGGTGCCGGAGAGTTCAGGGGATATGGTGCCGGAGAGGTCAGGGGATATGGTGCCGGAAAGGTCAGGGGAAATGGTGCCGGAGAGTTCAGGGGATATGGTGCCGGAGAGGTCAGGGGATATGGTGCCGGAGAGGTCAGGGGATATGGTGCTGGAGAGGTCAAGGGATGTGGTGCCGGAGAGGTAAGGGGATATGGTGCCGGAGAGGTAAGGGGATATGGTGCTGGAGAGGTCAGGGGATATGGTGCCAGAGAGGTCAGGGGATATGGTGCTGGAGAGGTCATGGGATAATGTGCCGGAGAGGTCAGGGGATATGGTGCTGGAGAGGTAAGGGGATATGGTGCCGGAGAGGTAAGGGGATATGGTGCCGGAGAGGTAAGGGGATATGGTGCCAGAGAGGTCAGGGGATATGGTGCCAGAGAGGTCAGGGGATATGGTGCTAGAGAGGTAAAGGGATATGGTGCTGGAGAGGTCAAGGGATATGGTGCTGGAGAGGTCAGGGGATGTGGTGCTGGAGAGGTCAGGGGATATGGTGCTGGAGAGGTCAGGGGATATAGTGCCAGAGAGGTCAGGGGATATGGTGCTGGAGAGGTCAGGGGATATGGTGCTGGAGAGGTCAGGGGATATGGTGCTGGAGAGTTCAGGGGATATGGTGCCGGAGAGGTCAGGGGATATGGTGCCGGAGAGGTCAGGGGATATGGTGCCAGAGAGGTCAGGGGAAATGGTGCCGGAGAGGTCAGGGGATATGGTGCCAGAGAGGTCAGGGGATATGGTGCTGGAGAGGTCAGGGGATATGGTGCCGGAGAGGTCAGGGGAAATGGTGCCGGAATGGTCAGGGGATATGGTGCCAGAGAGGTCAGGGGATATGGTGCTGGAGAGGTCAGGGGATATGGTGCCGGAGAGGTCAGGGGAAATGGTGCCGGAATGGTCAGGGGATATGGTGCTGGAGAGGTCAGGGGATATGGTGCTGGAGAGGTCAAGGGATATGGTGCCGGAGAGGTCAGGGGAAATGGTGCCGGAGAGGTCAGGGGATATGGTGCCAGAGAGGTCAGGGGATATGGTGCTGGAGAGGTCAGGGGATATAGTGCCAGAGAGGTCAGGGGATATGGTGCTGGAGAGGTCAAGGGATATGGTGCCGGAGAGGTAAGGGGATATGGTGCCGGAGAGGTAAGGGGATATGGTGCCAGAGAGGTCAGGGGATATGGTGCCGGAGAGGTCAGGGGATGTGGTGCCGGAGAGGTCAGGGGATATGGTGCCGGAGAGGTCAGGGGAAATGGTGCCGGAGAGGTCAGGGGATATGGTGCCGGAGAGGTCAGGGGAAATGGTGCCGGAGAGGTCAGGGGATATGGTGCCGGAGAGGTCAGGGGATATGGTGCCGGAGAGGTCAGGGGATATGGTGCCGGAGAGGTCAGGGGATATGGTGCCGGAGAGGTCAGGGGATATGGTGCCAGAGAGGTCAGGGGATATGGTGCCGGAGAGGTCAGGGGATATGGTGCTGGAGAGGTCAGGGGATATGGTGCCGGAGAGGTCAGGGGATATGGTGCTGGAGAGGTCAGGGGATATGGTGCTGGAGAGGTCAAGGGATATGGTGCTGGAGAGGTCAGGGGAGATGGTGCCGGAGAGGTCAGGGGATATGGTGCCGGAGAGGTCAGGGGATATGGTGCCAGAGAGGTCAGGGGATATGGTGCAAGAGAGGTCAGGGGATAATGTGCCAGAGAGGTCAGTGGATATGGTGCCGGAGAGGTCAGGGGATATGGTGCCGGAGAGGTCAGGGGAAATGGTGCCGGAGAGGTCAGGGGATATGGTGCCGGAGAGGTCAGGGGATATCGTGCCGGAGAGGTCAGGGGATATGGTGCCGGAGAGGTCAGGGGATATGGTGCCAGAGAGGTCAGGGGATATGGTGCTGGAGAGGTCAGGGGATATAGTGCCAGAGAGGTCAGGGGATATGGTGCCGGAGAGGTCAGGGGATATGGTGCTGGAGAGGTCAGGGGATATGGTGCCGGAGAGGTCAGGGGATATGGTGCTGGAGAGGTCAGGGGATATGGTGCCGGAGAGGTCAGGGGATATGGTGCCGGAGAGGTCAGGGGATATGGTGCCGGAGAGTTCAGGGGATATGGTGCCAGAGAGGTCAGGGGAAATGGTGCCGGAGAGGTCAGGGGATATGGTGCCGGAGAGGTCAGGGGATATGGTGCCGGAGAGGTCAGGGGATATGGTGCTGGAGAGGTCAGGGGATATGGTGCTGGAGAGGTCAAGGGATATGGTGCTGGAGAGGTCAGGGGATATGGTGCCGGAGAGGTCAGGGGATATGGTGCCGGAGAGTTCAGGGGATATAGTGCCAGAGAGGTCAGGGGAAATGGTGCCGGAGAGGTCAGGGGATATGGTGCTGGAGAGGTCAGGGGATATGGTGCTGGAGAGGTCAAGGGATATGGTGCTGGAGAGGTCAGGGGATATGGTGCCGGAGAGGTCAGGGGATATGGTGCCGGAGAGGTAAGGGGATATAGTGCCAGAGAGGTCAGGGGAAATGGTGCCGGAGAGGTCAGGGGATATGGTGCTGGAGAGGTCAGGGGATATGGTGCCGGAGAGGTCAGGGGATATGGTGCCGGAGAGGTCAGGGGATATGGTGCCGGAGAGTTCAGGGGATATGGTGCCAGAGAGGTCAGGGGAAATGGTGCCGGAGAGGTCAGGGGATATGGTGCCGGAGAGGTCAGGGGATATGGTGCCGGAGAGGTCAGGGGATATGGTGCTGGAGAGGTCAGGGGATATGGTGCTGGAGAGGTCAAGGGATATGGTGCTGGAGAGGTCAGGGGATATGGTGCCGGAGAGGTCAGGGGATATGGTGCCGGAGAGGTCAGGGGATATGGTGCCAGAGAGGTCAGGGGATATGGTGCCGGAGAGGTCAGGGGATATGGTGCTGGAGAGGTCAGGGGATATGGTGCCGGAGAGGTCAGGGGATATGGTGCCGGAGAGGTCAGGGGATATGGTGCTGGAGAGGTCAGGGGATATGGTGCCGGAGAGGTCAGGGGATATGGTGCCGGAGAGGTAAGGGGATATAGTGCCAGAGAGGTCAGGGGAAATGGTGCCGGAGAGGTCAGGGGATATGGTGCTGGAGAGGTCAGGGGATATGGTGCCGGAGAGGTCAGGGGATATGGTGCCGGAGAGGTCAGGGGATATGGTGCCGGAGAGTTCAGGGGATATGGTGCCAGAGAGGTCAGGGGAAATGGTGCCGGAGAGGTCAGGGGATATGGTGCCGGAGAGGTCAGGGGATATGGTGCCGGAGAGGTCAGGGGATATGGTGCTGGAGAGGTGAGGGGATATGGTGCCGGAGAGGTCAGGGGATATGGTGCCGGAGAGGTGAGGGGATATGGTGCCGGAGAGGTCAGGGGATATGGTGCCGGAGAGGTCAGGGGAAATGATGCCGGAGAGTTCAGGGGATATGGTGCCGGAGTAGTTCAGACGGTTTCATCCACGACAACGCTTGCAAGGAGCCATGGCCAAAATGTACAAAAGTCATGAATAGCAATTTTTCCTAATTACTATTTCCTGCAAATTATAATTAGGAAATCTCTATTTCTAATGTATTTCTAAACTATGAAACTCTTTTCCGTTTCATTAGCGATTCCTAGTGGGTGGCAAATCCAACTACCTCATGAATATTAATGAGGTAGGTCGCAAATTGCGTTCCATTAGGAATCGAAGCCATCACAGAGACGATGGCCTGCTGAGGTCAGGAAAAACGAGATGCATTAGAGAAGAAAAAAAATGAAAATTTGACGATTCATTTTTTAAGAGTAGGCAGTGGTCCCCTGGACCACTACCTGCTCTTAAAAGATATTTTTAAACCATTCTCAAAAGGGACTTCTCATTTGCGAATGGGTTATACTTACCACCAACTTCAAGTGGTGGTAAATTGTGAATGTTTTGCGACCGCATTTTTGGTCACAAAACATTCGTACACACCATTCCAATTTGGCATTAGGAAGGGACGCCCTCAACTCGTCCCTTCCTGATACTGAATCGCAAAACTCAAATTGCGATTCGGTAACAAGTTGCCCATCGCAATTTGGGCTTTGTACATTCCAAAAGGCATCTACGAATCGGCCGTTTGCAATCTCAAACATGCTTTATACATGTAGCACAATGTGTGTTGAATTCATGAGAGCTGACACTGGGGTGCAAGAACCAGGGATATGGTTGGCAAACCTCCATTTAGAGAAAGATAGCCAGATTTAAGAAGAAAGAAGGGGTGCCCCATTGTCTTCCAACTTCTTAGAGGACGCCATGGCCCAAGCAGACTACAGACCAGACAGTGGCGTAGCAAGTGAGCTGAGGGCCCCAATGCCGGCAGTGAAAAGGGGCTCCTCACTCCTGGTTTGGTATCAAAGAAGATGCTATCATCAGGGTTCTGTGGGTCCCTCAGACTGCTTGGACATGGTGCCACTGCACCTGCTGCACTGTTGATACCTTTGCCACTGAAAGCAGCGCCTGATGCTGATAAATATAGTATTAGATGCACTAAAAGAATTTCCACCAAGAAGCATACCCCAGCGTAACACACTGTAGGGCATATTTACAAGCCCCTATTGCCACAGTAATCTGGGGAGAGGAGTTGGCCTAAGGGCTGGGGCGGTTGACCTCAAATCTGGGGAACTGGGTTCGAGTCTCAGCAATGACATTGAACATCCTGTGATTCTGGGCAAATCACTTAATCTCCCTGTGCCTAACAAAAATGAATGTGTCCTTGTGTAATGCAACTGGTGCTATGCAAAGCGCTCTGATACCTGATTCGGGTCAAGTTTGCGCTATATAAAACTCTATAAAAAAAAAATGTCAATTTTAACGACGTTCCTGTGGTGATAGGGGCTTCCCTTATTTACAAGGCCTTATAAATAAGGCTCCCTTTCACGCTACACTTAGCTTGAAAGGGGTGGGCAATGGGTGTTGCAGTGGGCATCCTGATGCAACACCCATTGATTTTAATGCTGCCCCCTATTTACAAGGGTGGTGTAAATAGGAGGCAGCACCAAAAGTAAGACCAGGGAAATCCCGGTCTTAATATGGTAAAACGAGGACAAACGCTTCATTTCTCCTAGTTTTTGCTGTTTCTATGTGGGCTGCATTGTGTAGCACATATAGAAACAGCAAAACGCCAATGATTGTTTATGTGCAGGAAAGTGCCCCTTCCTGCACATAAACAATCATTAAAAAATGACAATTTGCAACTTCTATGTGTGGTGCACAATGCAGCACACATCGGAGTAACAAAGCACCATTCTAGATTGCTTATGTGCAGTCACCCTGGCAATATGACGCAAGAGTGCCTGAGCTGGTGGTCGGCAGCCGATTTTACTGCCGTCGCAGGGATAGATGCAGGGGTGAGCGGTATTATTGTGTACTTGGAAGAAAACTTGAGCTTATGGCGGACTCTGGGTCACCTTGGACTATCATCACAAAGCAATTCTGTTTAGAAACTTTTGGACATTTGATTGACATGACATCTTTATGCGAACCTGATATTGTAGTACAAAATGTTGATGGTTCTAATATTGATTTCATTGGTTTCAAAGAGGATATCATTGAATTCAAAGAAAGCAGTGCATTTATTACGCTTTATGCGGCACTCAAAGGAGGGATTGTGCTGGGATGGTGTGATCAGAGCAAACTTGGTGTTGCGTTAAATCACAGGGAGGAAGAACCAGTATCTGTTCTTGCTGTTACTGCTTCCAATACTGAAGATTTTACTTTACTTTTTCCTGATGTCTTCACTGAAAAGCTTGGTAAACATAATGATTTCCGTCATAGAATAAAAGTAAGAGAAGGTTCGGTAGCCATCAAGCAAAAACTTAGAGAAGTTCCCATCAGTATTAGAGCCGAATTGAAATCCATGTTGGATGATATGGTTAAAGGGGGAATTATCAAAGAGATTGAATCATCTGAATGGGTTTCACCCATTGTTTTGGCACAGAAGCCTGACAAAAGCATTAGGTTGTGTGTTGATATGAGAGCGCTTAATGCCAACTTGGTTGCTGATTGCCACCCACTTCCAAATATTAACGAGATGGCGTGCATGTTGGATGGTGCACTCTACTGCTCGCATTGCTCGACTCACTTCCAGACTACAAGAGTATGATCTTGAGGTAATGTATGTCCCTGGCAGGAGTAATGTTACTGCTGATTTTCCTTCCAGATTGCCTTGTTCTGATGATCATGCATTTTTTGATGAACAGGAGGTAGACATAGTTGCTACTGTCAAAAATGTTGTTTCAGAAGATTTATTAGCTTGTCTAAATCTGAATGGATGACTGAAATGAAAAATGATGCTGTGTCTCGATTTGTTTTTTGAATGTTTGAAAAAAGGCTGGCCTAAAGATGAATCCACTACTGCTGATTTTGCCCCTTTTTGCCAAGTCTCTGATGAGATTGAGGAAGATGGTGGTTTACTTTTCAAAGGGGGAAAGATTATTCCGCCAGTCTCCAACAGAGAAACATTCTGTTACTTGCGCACCAGGGACACCTTGGTATGTCCTCTATGAAACGCCTTATTAGGGCTAATTTTTGGTGGCCTGGTCTTGACAAAGTTGTTGATAGAACTGTTAGGGAATGTCCAGAGTGCATAAGCCATGACAAGATGCTTAGCGTCTCCTCTGCTCCTCCCAGACCGGTCTCATGGCCTGATTTTCCATGGCAGAAGGTGGCTTTTGATATTTCAGGTCCTTTTAATCATCTACCTCATAATGCACGTTTTTGCCCTTGTGATGATTGATTATCATTCCAAATGGCCGGAGGTAAAGTTTGCGGCGAGTGCCACCACTCAAGTTATCTTTTCTTTTTCAAAGAGGTTTTTGCACGTGAGGGGTCCCCTGAGATTCTTGTGACAGATAACGGGGTTCAACTCATTTCACAGGATATGGAAAGTTTCCTATGTATGTGCGGCATTAAGCACATGACTACTTCCCTATATGAACCAAGGGAGAATGGCCAAGTGGAGCGCTTCAATCGAGTTCTAAAGGATGGTATTGAATCCGCTTGTAAGTCTAGTGAGTCCTGGAGAGATGTGGTAAGGAAAAGGTTATGGATTCAGTTACAGGAGTAAGTCCTTTCAGACTTTTGAAGGGCAGAGAACCCATAGCGGATATTTGTCCTTGGTGGATCAGGAAAGTCAACAGGGTTGTTGATTGCATTGATTTGGATTGTGTGGCTAAACGTGTGGATATTAAGCCAGACACGATGAAAGCGTGTTTGACTCCAACATGAATGTAGAGGTTCCTAACTTTGCTGTTGGCGAGTGGGTGAAACCTGGGTTTTTAGTCAAAGGTACCTCCAGGTTCGGGCACCCTATTAAAATTGTTAAGGTTTGTAAGAACTCGGTAATTACTCGGGATGGAAGAGTGCGGGATATGAGGAGAGTTGCCAAGTGCAAACCTCAAGAGCCTGGCATGGACGGTAATTTTGATTCACCGCTGTGTTCTCGCTCTTCTCAGTCTGTAGCATCCAGAGTTAAAAGTAGCAGTAGACCAAATGTGTTACCTGCCAGATATTTGTCTTGATTTTCTGTCTTTGTTGTTTTTTCCTTTTCTCTTTTGTTTTCTGTTAGGGGTGAGATGTGTTACATCATCTCCTTTTCTTCTCTTCCTATTTCCCCTGTTCTCTTTCTTCTCATGCTCTCTCCCCTCGTTGAACATGGAACCATGTACCTGCGTGTACATCCTGGATTCCATGCTGCAGAGTTCTAGTATTGTCAGTTGTTGATTTAATCCTGCTACGTGCAGATGTGCTGTGCCGCTCTTATAATAAACTACAATATTCACCTACCTTATGGATTTTTCGTACGTTACAGTACCCTTCCTCTAATGCCCTCTGAGCGGCCACTAATATTTATTTGCACCCTCACCCTAGCCCACTCTGAGGCCACTGAAGGGTAATTAGTGGCGCTTCACAGATGCACTGAAATATAAAAAATAGCTTCAAAACAAAGAATCAGTGGGATTTCAGTTTTTTTTTAATGTGTTGCTATTGGAATCTTTCAAAAATCAAAAAGTAACATGTATTCAATGCAATATGTATATCATTACGAATTTCGCCTGTACATTTTGCCCCATTAAGACGAATATTGATCAAACAGATTATCAATTAAAAGGATATTCAGAACTAAACAAGCTTGATTCACAAAAATAAACAATTTGTCAACGAAAAATGTGTTCAAATTTGTGAATATTCAGATTTTTCATCCTTAGGACAACCCAATTTTACCTTAGTGAGAAAAATAAAACAATTCCCTACTTTTTAAGAGCCAGGGCCCTACACAAATAGTTGCAGCTTGGAAAGTCCAGGGGGCCTTGTAAGATCTTCTGACTCTGGCCAGGGCTCACACCAGGGTCAGACTGGCCTCTCGGGCAACCAGGCGATGCCCAGGGGCTTCTCTGAAAGGTTAGTGTGTGGGATAGAGTTTTGGCTGTTTGTGGTCTGTTTTATGTTCTTTTGGGACGGTTTTTACTCTTCATTTACCTGATATGAATACAACAGTCCCTGCGGCAAGCTTACATCCATACCTTGAAAAAGAGTTAGAAGTTCAAAATTGCTGCAATTTGCAAACATGGGCCACTTTTGTAGTTTTCACATTTACTAAGGGGCCACTTTTATTTTGGGGCCCGGCACTTTTTTCTTCCCCAGTCCGCCCCTGGTTCGCACTACAAAGAGCTGAGCCTACATTAAGATAGGCGCATCATGCATTCGGCCTCTATCCTGAGCCTTGTGAGACATGAATAGAACTGTGAAAAGATTGCTATGACCCTGCCAAGCCACCATAGGTGGTGCTAAAAAGCAGAACTCGATGATGATAAACTTGGCCAATGAACACAGATGACATACTTCACTGGCTGCCCGGTGGGAGGAGCCTCGAGTGGTTCTGTGAGCTTCCTCCACATTGGAAAAAGCTCAGAAGAAGATTACTGAAGAGAGCTCACCGTCCCGCGCGCTGCACTGGAGCGATTGAACAGCACTCCTGCGTTTAATTGCTCCCAGATTTGGGAAGCGGCCCTCTCTTTCTAAAGAAAACCTGTGTGTGAGAGAGACGGCCATGGGTGCGATGTTTGCCTCCAACCGCACGCCTGACCTTTACCCTGCGTTTATGGAGGAAACCAAACATTAGGGAGTCTTTATTACCAGCTATGTTTTAATCAAGTCTTCCCAATAAAAGGTAAACAGAGCTGGGTGAATCTTTTTATCTTGGTCTGTTTTTCCACTGCTATAAAGCTTTATTAATGGGCAGTAAATCAAGTGATTTCATGGTCTGAAAAATGGAAAAAGATGGACATATCTCTGCGGGTGATGGGTTCCATATGGGTACCGTCATTGCAAGCCAGCGATGTAGGATTTTGGAGGGGAGCGATGCTCCGATGGTAGTGTGAGTGGGAAATAGGCCAACCTCATCTATTAAGAGAGAAAAACCTATTGAAGGTGCAGATTGGAGGTCACCAATTCAAGTCACCTGACAGGAGCTTTCTGACACGTGGCCCCTGTGACCAGAAAGTCCTGTGTCCTATTCTGTGCCATGTGTACTCTGGAAGGGCATCTTGGCATTTGAGCTACAGATAACTGAACTGTAACAAACAAACTGGAACTTGTGAGGTAGAAATAGAGCAATGCTTAAAACTAATACCTGTATGCTCAAACGTACCCCAGCAAAGGCGGAATGCATCGTTGAAGCACCTGTGACAAAACAAAAAAAATCCTGACTGGTTCCTTCAGTGAAACCATCTGGCTCCACACCCCAGCTGACCAACAGTGTATGCGGCTTGACTTCAACGCTGACTCCTCCCTCACCTGCAAGACCCACCTCTCCCAGAAGATGAAACTGCGCAGCCTCGCCTACCACTGTTCTGGAAAGTTAAGTGCTTCTTTCATACCCAATGAGGCTTATTCTTCTCGGTCCAATGTGCCTTGAGGCGTGCTCCTCGTACGAGGAAGCAAAACACTAAGGGTCGTGGACTTGACTGAGGGTCTTTTACCGGACCCCTTTGTGTGGGGGCCCCCTGTTGGGAGCTGATTTGTTTCTGCGTGTGGGCTTCACACACAACCAAATACTATATACCTCTCTCTCACTACAATGGCAGAATCTTCAAGCAAAGTTACAGTGTGTGGCCACATATGAATAAGGGCATACTGAAATTGTTCTACCTTGTAGAAGAGATTCCCGAAAACTTTCAAAATCTGGTGTCGTGTCTGGAGTGGTAATGTTTCTTGATTTCACATGACTGTGGAGAATGAATAGTGCATTTATGAATATTTAGGTGAGGGCCTACTGTGCGTTCACTAACATTTCATAGTTACTGGGCAAGTTTGGTGAGAGCTGTTGTTCATTTGGTGAAGTGTGATGTGATTTGATGTCAGTTATTGGTCACTTAGTGAGGGGTGGTGTGATTTAGTGTTAGTTTTTTGGCACTTATTGAAAGGTGGAGTGAGTTACTAGTCACCTGATAACGTGTATTCTAAGTGTGTGTGAGTTATTGGTCATTTGGTGAATTGTAGTGTCAGTTATTGGTCACTTGGTAAGGTGTAGTGTGAGTTAGTTTGAGTTATTGGTCACATGGTAAGGTGTGGTGTGAGTTGGTGTAAGTTATTGGCCCATTGATTAGCTGTGGTGTGAGTTATTGGTCAATTGGTAAAGTGTGGTGTTAGTTGGTGTGAGTTATTGGTCAATTTGTAAGGTGAGGTGTGCGTTGAAGACAGTTATTGGTTACTTGGTGAAGTGTAGTGGGAGTTGATGGGAGTTATCAGTCACTTGGTAAAGTGTAATGTGGGCTGGTGTGAGTACCTGGCTACTTGGTAAGGTGTGGTGTGAGTTATTGGTCACTTGGTAAGGTGTGGTGTGACTTGGTGTCCTTTGTTGGCCACTTGGTGAAGTGTGGTGTGAGATGATGGGAGTTATTGGTCACTCTGAATGCTCAGTTTGGGCCTGCTGTGCAACCTTCAGGATGTGACTCTTGAGAGGAAAGCGTGGTCTTTGTTCTTAAGAGTCTACATTTGATTACACCAGTTTCAGGCTCTGGTTCAGAGTGGCCTGCTGTACGTCACTAAAGTTAACAACTGCCCATGAACAGGTGATTCACAGGTAAGGGTCACTGTGATTATATGGGGGGGGGGTAGGGGGATGACATCCCTAGCTTGTTATCTAGGATTCTGCTCTTCATTTGTCTAAGGAGGGTCAGAGCACGGACGCATATCCATTCATACCATGCCTGTAGACCATATGTTTTGCACAGCGTTACATTCTGGTACTTATAGTTTTATATTCCTATTTTACGTACTGGGGACTGGTTGGTGACTTTCGGAGGGGAATCCTTCAATGGTAAAGCAAATGGCAGTTTGAGGAGCATGTGACAGAGCTAACCTGGAAAGTGTATCAATCCGGACACACCTGCATAGTACCACCACCAAGCTGACATTCAGTTATCAGAAAACTACCAAACTGGCACACCTGTCTTGAGCCATCTCTACCCCAAGACTCTGTGCGTCATAACACAACCACAATGCGAACCTTGCGTGGACCCTCCTCCAATCTGTGGCTTCTATCAACCAGAGAACAATCGCACTGTCACACATGAACACAACCACCACCAATTTGAGACTCTATAAATCAGAGAGTAACTACATTGTCACACGTGGACAGACTGTCACCGAGCCTAGACTGTATCTGCCAGAGAGTGACCACATTGTTACACCTCAACCGAACCACAATGAATCTGAGACGCTGTCAACTGGAGAGTTATCACACTGTCATATGTGGACAGAACCATCATTAGTCTGAGACTCTGACAACCAGAAAGGAATCACACTGTCACACCTGGACAGAACCATCACCAATCTGAGACTCTATCAACCAGAGAGTAAGTACACTGTCATGCCTGGAGAGAACAATTGTCAAACTGTGCCTCCATCAACCAAAGCATAACCACACAGGCATACCTGGACAGAACCGTCAACCAATCTGAGCCTTTATCAATAAGATAATACCCCTTGTCACACTGGGCAGAACCGTCACCAATTTGAGACTATCACCCTGAGTGTAACCAAGCTGTTACACATGTACAGAACCACTAATCTGGGAATCTATCCACCAGAGAGCAACCACTTTACCACACATAGACAGAACCATTGCCAAACTGAGCCTCTGTCAACCAGAGCATAACCACATTGTCACTGTGGGGCAGAACCATCACCGATTCTAGACTCTATCATCCAGAGTGTAAACACACTGTCACGCCTGTACTGAACCATCACAATATTGTGGCTCTTATCAAGTAGAGAGCAATCACGCTGTCCCACCTGTGCAGAACCACCACCAATCTGAGATGGTATCAACCAAAGAGTAACCACAGTGCCACACCTGTACAAAACCTACACCAATCCTTGACTATCAACCAGAGAGTAACCACAGTGCCACACCTGTACAGAACCTCCACCAATGCTAGACTCTATCAACCAGAGAGTAACCACAGTGCCACACCTGTACAAAACCTACACCAATCCTTGACTATCAACCAGAGAGTAACCACAGTGTCACACCTGTACAACACCTCTAGCAATGCTAGACTCTATCAACCAGAGAGTAACCACAGTGTCACACCTGTACAAAACCTACACCAATCCTTGACTATCAACCAGAGAGTAACCACAGTGCCACACCTGTACAGAACCTCCACCAATGCTAGACTCTATCAACCAGAGAGTAACCACAGTGTCACACCTGTACAGAACCTCCACCAATGCTAGACTCTATCAACCAGAGTAACCACAGTGTCACACCTGTACAACACCTCTAGCAATGCTAGACTCTATCAACCAGAGAGTAACCACAGTGTCACACCTGTACAGAACCTCCACCAATGCTAGACTCTATCAACCAGAGTAACCACAGTGTCACACCTGTACAACACCTCTAGCAATGCTAGACTCTATCAACCAGAGAGTAACCACAGTGTCACACCTGTACAGAACCTCCACCAATGCTAGACTATCAACCAGAGAGTAACCACAGGGTCACACCTGTACAGAACCTCCACCAATGCTAGACTCTATCAACCAGAGAGTAACCACAGGGTCACACCTGTACAGAACCTCCACCAATGCTAGACTCTATCAACCAGAGAGTAACCACAGTGTCACACCTGTACAGAACCTCCACCAATCCTAGACTCTATAAACCAGAGAGTAGCCACAGTGTCACACCTGTACAGAACCTCTACCAATGCTAGACTCTAGCTATCAGAGAGGAACCACAGGGTCACACCTGTACAGAACCTCCACCAATGCTAGACTCTAGCTATCAGAGAGGAACCACAGGGTCACACCTGTACAGAACCTCCACCAATGCTAAACTCTATCAACCAGAGTAACCACAGTGTCACACCTGTACAGAACCTCTACCAATGCTAGACTCTAGCCCGCCTGCTACCGAGCCACCCCGAAACGCACCCACGGACCCTTCACCTGCCAAGGCTGCCAATTCACCTGCCTCCGAACCTGCACCGCACCCACCAAGCCGAGCACCAGCAACAACAACCTCAAGTGCATCCTGCCCAACACCCGCTCCGTCCACAGGCACACCGTCGAACTCTGGAACCTCTTCGACACAACATCACCAGACGTCGCCTTCCTCACAGAAACCTGAATGAACGCCTCCTCTGCCCCGGACATCGCCATAGCCATCCCGGATGGTTTCAAGATCACCCGGAGAGACCGCGTCAACCAAACCGGAGGAGGCATCGCCATCATCCACAGGAACACCATCCGCATCACGACCAACTCCGACGACACCCTCACCGCCGCCGAGCACCTTCACTTCCAGATACACACCGACCCCAAGACCACCCTCAGAGGCACCCTCATCTACAGACCCCGGGGACCACGCACACAATTCAGCGAAGCCATCGCAGACTTCATCAGTCCGCACGCCCTAACCTCTCCAGACTACATCCTCCTAGGAGACCTCAACTTCTACCTGGAGAACAACAAGGACTGCAACACCGCCGCCCTGCTGGACAACCTCGCCAACCTCGGACTCAAGCAACTGGTGAACACCCCCACCCACTACGCCGGCCACACACTTGACCCCGTCTTCTCCTCCAGCAAGCACATCTCCTTCAGCCACTCCACCGGACTACACTGGACAGATCACAGCTGTGTCCACTTCAACTTCAGAAGAACCACGACCCACCACCACCCACAACAGGTTCCCCACAGAAGCTGGAGCAAGATCACCGCTGACCAGCTCACCACCACCCTCAGCCAGAACCCGCCCACCAACACGACGGACCCCGACAAAGCAGCCCGCAACCTCACACAGTGGCTCACCAACTGCGCCGACGAACTCGCACCACTGAAGAATCCTCCCAGCAGACCCGGCAGCAGGAAAGCCTCGTGGTTTACCAACGACCTCAAAAACTCCAAGAAAACCTGCCGCACCCTCGAGAAAGCTTGGCGCCACGACCAGACAGCAGAACACATGACAGCCCTCAAGAATGCCACCCGCAAACACCACAAGCTGATCCGCACCACCAAGAAGACAGCATTCAAAGAACGACTGGACAGCAACACCCACAACTGCAAGGAACTCTTCAGCATCGTTAAAGAGCTCTCCAACCCCAGTGCCTGCAACAACGACATCACACCCTCACAAGACCTCTGCGACTCTCTCGCCGCGTTCTTCCACCGCAAGATCACCGACATACACAACAGCTTCGGCGCACTGACCACGCACCCAACCACCGAACCAGCGCCCCCCACCACCACCCTCTGCACCTGGACCTCGATCAGCACCGAAGACACCACTCGAACGATGAACACCATCCACTCCGGCTCCCCAACCGACCCCTGCCCACACCACATCTTCAACAAAGCCGACTCCATCATCGCACCCCAACTCCGGGACATCATCAACAGCTCCTTCACATCCGCCACCTTCCCGGAGAGCTGGAAACATGCCGAGCTGAGCGCCCTCCTGAAGAAATCCACCGCGGACCCCATGGACCTCAAGAACTTCCGTCCGATCTCACTCCTCCCTTTTCCTGCCAAAGTCATCGAGAAGACCGTCAACAGGCAACTCTCCTCCTTCCTCGAGACCAACGGATCCCTCGACCCCTCACAGTTCGGTTTCCGAGCAAACCACAGCACCGAGACCGCCCTCATCGCAGCCACCGACGACATCAGGTCCCTGCTCGACAATGGGGAGACCGCTGCCCTCATCCTCCTGGACCTCTCAGCAGCCTTCGACACCGTATGCCACCGCACCCTGATACAGCGCCTCAGCAACACCGGAATCCAAGGAGCGGCACTGGAGTGGATCATCTCGTTCCTCGACGGAAGAACCCAGAGAGTCTGCCTCCCCCCGTTCCGATCCGCGGCCACCTAAGTCATCTGTGGCGTTCCGCAAGGATCCTCACTCAGCCCCACCCTCTTCAACGTCTACATGAGCCCCCTCGCAGCCATCGCACGGCAACACAACCTCAACATCATCTCCTACACCGACGACACAGCTGATCCTCTCCCTCACCAACGACCCCACCACCGCCAAAGTCATCCTCCAGGAAGGAATGAAAGACATCGCAGAACGGATGAAGAGCAGCCGTCTGAAACTGAACTCAGACAAGACGGAAGTCCTCATCCTCGGACCATCTCCCTCCGCCTGGGACGACTCCTGGTGGCCCCCTGCCCTGGGCAACGCCCCCAAACCAACGGACCACGCACGCAACCTGGGCTTCATCCTGGACTCCTCCCTCACGATGACCAAGCAAGTGAACGCCGTCTCGTCATCCTGCTTCAACACCCTGTGTATGCTCCGAAAGATCTTCCGGTGGATCCCCACCGAAACCAGGAAGACGGTCACCCAGGCCCTCGTCACCAGCCGTCTGGACTACGGGAACACCCTCTACGCTGGAACCACAGCCAAACTCCGGAAGAGACTCCAGCGCATTCAGAACGCCTCAGCATGACTCATCCTGGACATCCCTCGCCGCAGCCACATCTCGGCCCACCTGAAGGACCTGCACTGGCTCCCCGTCGACAAGAGGATCACGTTCAGACTCCTCACCCACGCACACAAGGCTCTCCACGACACAGGCCCGAAGTACCTCAACAGCCGCCTCACATTCTACACACCCACCTCGCCCTCGCCTCCGTCCCACGATTCCAGAAATCCACCATCGGAGGAAGATCCTTCTCCTACCTGGTAGCCAAGACATGGAACTCCCTCCCCACTCACCTACGGCTGACCCTGGACCATCTCTCCTTCAGGAAACAACTCAAGACCTGGTTGTTCGAGCAGTAGCGACCCCCCCGCCCTCTCAGCGCCTTGAGACCCTTACGAGTGAGTAGCGCGCTATACAAATTTTGCTGATTGATTGATTGATAGCTATCAGAGAGGAACCACGTGGTCAGGCCTATCACACCCCACTATACCACTTTCTTAGAACTGGCACCAAGCTCAGACTCACTCCAGCAGAAAAGAAGCCACCAAGCTTGACCCTGAAATGTAAGACCCTGGCAGAAGCACCCAAGCCAGGAGATGGTACTAAGCAACAGATGGAGGCACGCCTGGGGAGCATGGTCCCTTCTTCCATGGAAGTCCTCGGTTTAGAACTGAACACCTGAGGAAGGGTTGATAAAGATTTGGGGGAACCGTCAAGGCACCGCCATGGGGAAGCATGATGACTCAGACCCTGGTAGCGGCTAGTAAACCCTGCTCCAGGTAGGTGACAGCAAAGGCTGCTCCACAGGACCCCACGCTCTTAGACCTTTCTTTGTACAGACGCAATCATCTGCTAGGACCTCTGGACACGTGGATGCTATTGTCCGTCCACTCTCTTGTGCTCTCACCGCATTTGGGTACCAGCCTTGGATTCAGCACAAGGCTCTACATGAGTACTTGGAAGGCACAGAGACATAAAAGAAGGGTCCTTTTTAATAGGGGTGGGCGGAATTTGCGAAATTAACTTTTGCAAATTATCGCGAAAATGTTTAAAATTAATCGCAAACAAGCGGAAATTTCGCGAAGATGCAGAAGTTTTTTTCCGGCATGTTCGCGAGATTTTCTGCATGGTTGTGGGTCGCCAACTTACCCATGTGGTTGCTTGCGGGCGCGGCCATCTTGTTTTGAGTTGTCTCGCGGTGCATGATCGCGAGAAGAAAGACGTGATCGCGCGACGCATGACATCACTGCGGGCGCGAACTGTCGTGAGACAGCGCAAATGGCTAAAAACAATACAACATCTTATGGAGAACGCGACCGGATCAAGAAAACTTGTCGGCGAACGCAGGGATTCAGGTAAGGCGATCGCGCGCGCGCGAGAATGTATTATTTTACAGCGCGAGCAAGAAACAAATTATCGCCAAGCTGCGGAAACCGGAATTTTTGACATTTTCGCGCTCTCCGCGGAACGCGAAAATGTCAAATTATCGCAATTTCCGCGAACGGAACGAAATTTTCGCCCAGGCCTACTTTTTAAGTGGATTAATCCATTAAAGTTTCTGCAACAAAAGATTTATACAATGATCTACTAACAGACCATGGAACATTTTGTTTGTTGAAAATCAATTTGCTAAAGGTATCCGTGGAATTTGAAACTTGAAAAAAATATAAAAAACATCAAATCATTCAACCTTTTGGGAGCAAAATCGCCCCAATATCTCCAGAAGAACTGAAGCTGTGTTCACGAACATTGAAGATGACACAGGTATCCTATCAGTGACCCTACACTAATTCATCCACTACATCAGGGTCTGGCCAAAGTGGAAGAAGCCATCATTTTCACAGGTGCGTATCATAATATGAGATCTCACATGGAGCAGACTGGGGGGTTCCTGCGCAAGATGAGAGCGTGTGCTCCCCCCCAACCACTGCTCCAAGCCCCAACCTGATGGATTATGGCCACTGAACTTCATAGTCATTAGGATTCCCCGTCTACTTATCCACATCCCTGAAGTTGGGTTCCCCATCTCTCTCTAGGTGTTGCCTCCTCCTGCCCTGGATCCTTTAAACCACTCCACTGTGCGTTACCCCAAGCTCAGTAGACACTACAGTTACCCACCCGAGCACCCACTCAGGCCCAAGTGCTGGTACTTGGACACATATTCACCACTGTGGAAGTGAAACGCGACAGGCTTATATTGTCTCCACGTATATCACACATCAAGGCACTAGTGCGCATGCGGGGGCTTCCTGCAAATATTTTCAACTTCTTAGTGGATTTACGATACTTCACCTTACACGGTCTTTACAAGTGTGTAAGATACTGCTCAGATTATCAAGGATTCTGCGTTGGGTTTGCGTTCCTTTTTTAATGCAGACCTGAAGCAAAGGTCTTTTGGGATTTCCAAACCAACCCAAATTAGTATTTGCGTTTGTTTATAAGGAAAAGTCAAACAAAAGAACGTAAAGCTCTGTTTTGTGTTACTCTGCATCGAGGGGGCGCTCCATGGATGGCACATGGCCGTTGCCATGCTACCACTCGTGGTTTTTGGCGCAAAACGCTATTAACTAATAATAGTAGACAGGGCTTTGCCCCACAAAATAACTCCACGTGAAAGCAGGCATTGAAATCAGGGCCAGACAGGCCGTAGCGGGCACAGGGTGTTTCCCAGGTGGGCCGGAGGATGGGGGACGGTTTTGGACCGGTGGGGGTCGTTTTTTAGGTCGAGGGACCGTCCGGTCTGCCGAAGGCAGAACCGGAAGTCCGGAGATTTAATGATTCTTAGAGTGGCTATTTAGCCCGCCTCTCTTTTTGCTTCTCCTCCATTGGCTGGCTTCCTAAACGGAGGCCAGCCATTGGAGGAGAGCCGTCCCTCCAAATAGGCTCCGTCTTTTTCAGATTCGGGGGCGTGTTCCCTGCTCTTCTTTCCACTTTTTAACCACGCCCCCGAATCTGAAAACCGCCGCTGCGTTTCTCCGAGGCATTTCTGCTTCGCCTCGGAGAAAGGCAGTGGTGTGCTTGTTACTATCTGTTCCACCGACTCCTGCGCCCTCCGCACCAATGGCGCCCACTTAGCATTCCACTCGGGGGAGAATCCTTTACGATCGGTGCATTCGGAATGAGGGGATGCCGGTGCACATTAAGGAGTAATAGGAGCCAGCTTTAGTAAAGTACTTGTCCTAACTTTTTTTTTTTTCTTTAATTTATATAGCGCGAACTCGCCCGAAGGTATTGGAGCGCTTTACATGCGCGCCGGTTACGTTGCGCATTCAGGCACGAAGGGGGGTTAAGTGATTTACCCAGGATCACGAGAGTTAAGGCCACAGCTTGCATCTGTTCCACCGACTCCTGCGCCCTCCGCACCAATGGCGCCCACTTAGTATTCCACTCGGGGGAGACTCCTTTACGATCGGTGCATTCAGAATGAGGGGATGCCGGTGCACATTAAGGAGTAATAGGAGCCAGCTTTAGTAAAGTACTTGTCCTAATTTTTTTTATTTTTTATATTTATATAGCTCGAACTCGCCCGAAGGTATTGGAGCGCTTTACATGCGCGCCGGTTACGTTGCGCATTCAGGCACGAGGGGGGGGGGGGTTAAGTGATTTACCCAGGATCACAAGAGTTAATGCCACAGCTTGCATCTGTTCCACCGACTCCTGCGCCCTCTGCACCAATGGCACCCACTTAGCATTCCACTCGGGGGAGACTCCTTTACGATCGTTGCATTCGGAATGAGGGGATGCCGGTGCACATTAAGGAGTAATAGGAGCCAGCTTTAGTAAAGTACTTGTCCTAACTTTTTTTATTTTTTTTAATTATATAGCGCAAACTCGCCCGAAGGTATTGGAGCGCTTTACATGCGCGCCGGTTACGTTGCGCATTCATGCACGAGGGGGGGTTAAGGGATTTACCCAGGATCACGAGAGTTAAGGCCACAGCTTGCATCTGTTCCACCAACTCCTGCGCCCTCCGCACCAATGGCACCCACTTAGCATTCCACTCGGGGGAGACTCCTTTACGATCGTTGCATTCGGAATGAGGGGATGCCGGTGCACATTAAGGAGTAATAGGAGCCAGCTTTAGTAAAGTACTTGTCCTAACTTTTTTTAAATTTATTTATATAGCGCGAACTCGCCCGAAGGTATTGGAGCGCTTTACATTCGCGCCGGTTACGTTGCGCATTCAGGCACGAGGGGGGGTTAAGGGATTTAGCCAGGATCACGAGATGTGGACGCGACCCCGAGTGTCGAACTCTGGTTTCCCGCACCAAGGTCGGCAATCTAGCCGCCGGACCGCATCCGCTCCCCCGCTGCTTAAGCCCTTACCCTGCCACTGCTCTCGGCGCCAAGAACCTCCTCGTCTTCGCCTGGGGAGCTGGGGGTCGCTACTGCGCCTTTCTATCTCACTAACTCACTTTCACTGTCTCTTTCACTACCTCTCTCTATCTCACTACATCACAACACCACTCTGCTTACATCTCACTACTTCACAACATCCCTTTCCCTCACTACATCACTGTTTCACTACCTCACTCTCTCTCACTACATAACTCTCTACCTCACTACTCCACTCTATCTCACTACCTCACTATCTCACAACTTCTCTCTCTCAAAACATCACTACCTCACTCTCTAGCTCACAACCTCACAACTTCACTCTCTCTCACTCACTACCTCAATCACTCTCTATCTCACTGCCTCACTCTTTCTATCTCACTAACTAACTTTCACTCTCTCTTTCACTACCTCTCTCTCTATCTCACTACATCACAACATCACTCACTACCTCACTCTCTATCTCACTCTCTATCCACCTCACTCTCTATCTCACTACCTCACTCTCTCTCACTACCTCACTCTCTATCTACCTCACTCTCTCTCACTACCTCACTCTCTATTTCAATACCTCACTCTCTCTCTCTCTCTCACTACCTCACTCTCTCTCTGCTAATGCAATAGGTATCACATATGCAAAAAAAAGCTAATGCCAATAGAAATGACAAAGCCATTTATTTAGGGATACAAAAATGCTAAAAAAAATAATGAGCAATACCAATAGCTCTACCTATAATATTGCCGAGACCATTGCATTGTAAATGCTTGTGTTACTGGAGGCCGGTTTTGCAGCAGGGCCTCACACTGAGCTTTCTTGGAGTTGTTTAGTGCCTGCGCCCAAATGTGTAGTACAAACGAGCAACAGACATTTCAAGATGGTGCCCAGAGGTGGAGAGGGTAAGATGGGGTTTGGCAAATATATCTTGTGAAAGTGGCAACTAGAAGAGTTCCTGAAAAAGAGAGAGAGAGGGGGAGATAGAGAGACAGAGAGAAAGAGGGCGGGAGAGAGGGAGAAAGAGACGCAGAGAGGGGGAGAGAGACAGAAAGAGCGAAAGGGAGAAAGAGGGAGAGAGAGGGGAGAGAGGGGTAGAGAGAGAGCGAGAGGGAGAAAGAGAGAGGAGAGTGAGAAAGAGAGGGGGGAGAGAGAGAGAGAGAGAAAGAAAGAGTGGAAGGGAGAAAGAGAGAGGGAGAAAGAGAGAGGGCGGGAGAGAGAGGGGAGAGAGACACAAAGAGGGGGAGAGAGAAAGAAAGAGCGAAAGGGAGAAATAGAGAGAGGGAGAAGGATGGGAAAGGGAGAGGGGAAAGAGAGTGAGAGGGAGAAAGAGAGGGAGAGAGAGAAAAAAAAGAGCGGAAGGGAGAAAGAGAGAGGGAGAGAGAGGGGAGAGAGACAAGAGAGGGGGAGAGAGAAACAGAGAGGGGGTAGAGAGAAAGAAAGGGTGAAAGGGAGAAAGAGAGAGAGGGAGAAAGAGAGAGGGAGAACAAGAGTGAGAGGGAGCCAGAGAGAAAGGAAGAGAGAGAGAGAGAGAGAGAAACAGAGAGGGGGTAGAGAGAAAGAAAGGGTGAAAGGGAGAAAGAGAGAGAGGGAGAAAGAGAGAGGGAGAAAAAGAGTGAGAGGGAGCCAGAGAGAAAGGAAGAGAGAGAGAGAGAGAGAGAGAGAGAGAAAGACAGAGAAAGACAGAGAGAGAGAAAGGGCGAGAGGGAGAAAGAAAGAAGGGAGAAAGATGGAGAGAGAGGGGAGAGAAAGAGAGAAGGAGAAAAGGCAAAAGAGAGAGAGAAAAAGAGAGAGGGGAGAAACAGAAATTGGGAGAGAGAGAGAGAGATAGAAAGAGGGAGAAAGAGAGAGAGAAAGAGAGAGAGGAAGAAAGAGAGGGCGAGACAGAGAGGGAAACAGAGTGAGAGGGAGAGAGAGAGGAGAGAGAGGGGAGAGTGAGAGAAGGAGAGTGAGAGAGATAGAGGGGGAGGGAGAAAGAGAGAGAGGGGGAGAAAGAGAGGGAGAGAGAGACAGAGAGGGAAAAAGAGTGAGCGTGAGAGGTAAAGGAGAGAGAGGGAGAAAGAGATAGCGAGATAAAGAGACAGAGTAAGTGTAGAGAGAGAGAGAGGGAGGGGAGGGAGAGAGGGGGAGAAAGGAATAGAGAGAGGGGGAGAAAGGAATAGAGAGAGAGAGAGAGAGAGAGAGAGAGAGAGAGAGAGAGAGAGACAATGGAGAATGTTGTTCTTGGTTTTTTAGCTTGACTTTCGAACCTTCAAGGACAACAAAAATATTTTACCTGTTCCTCCCAGAATCCCGAAATCCTTTTGCAAAAGGGTTGCGGTCAATTTTTAACCTTGTGATCTGGAAAGAATGAAAAGTTGGGTCAGTAAAAGTTTTAGAGAGGTTTACCCAAGTTCAGCGAGCACTTTCTGGTTCCAGCTGCATCTGACAAAATGTGCTACAGTTCAAGGGTGGTAGGAACACCTTAAGACCCCCCCACCTCCCCACGCGAGTCAGTGTTGGCGCTGTTTACCACCCCTGTGGACACCCTTGGGTTGGGAATTTATCAGGCGCGATAACTAGCCTTTTCCGAGGGTTTAATGCACCAGAATCCGCATGTTATGTAAACACCATATTGTTTTTCCCTGTTAAATTCCAGCACATTTTACCTCCAAAATTGAATGACGAGTGCGTTATTTATGTAATTCATCTGGTAATTAGGGGTGTGGTAATTAATATTCAACTCTATGTCAGGACAGGAGGCTCCGATTATGCTTTCTCATTTCTTTATTAGAAATGCCCAGCAGCCAATTAGAAGAACCGTTGTAAAACGAAAACTACAGTACCCATGAGCACCAGGGTACCACGTGACCAACCATAGAGTCTCACATATAAAAGATAATGCAGGTGAAAGTACGTCCTCTTTCTTTGCTGCTCCGCAGCCAGTTAAGTGTTTCTTATTTATCTCCATTGCTAATGTTTTGCATTGATACTTTGTTGCTGTATACCGCTTAATGCGCATGCTTCTGTGCTTTACTTCGCAACTTGTATTGCTACTTTGTTGCACTTGCCGCTGTCTAGCGCATTTCATTTCTCGTTCGCGCGGTGTCTTTAAACACGAGCGGTGCTGTGCTGGGTGCGTGTTCTCACCTCCCGAGGTCCGGACGCGTCCGTGCTCGTTTCAGGTGGAGTGGGAGTCCTGGGGCAGTGAGACTCGCGCTTTAACGCGCAAGCTCATTTTTCACTTCTCTCTCTCGAGGCGGCCGTTACCGCGCATGCGCGGCGGCCATTTTAACTGTTTACATTCGTGTTTTCCACACGGAGCTTGCCAGAATCGGTTGTTTTACACACCGCTGCCCACAGCCTCGAAAGTTATTCAGCCCCATCGACGCCCATTGCTTTTTCAAGGCTTTGGGCTGTATAATAGCGCATAGGCACTGCCTAGAGTGATTGTGCAGCAAGCCCTCCCTCCACAATTTATTTATTTATATATTTTGGGTCAGGTTTCTCTACCTTTCCTTCTGGCTTGCTGTGGGGTTATTCACTCCCCCTGATTTGTGTCTTTGGTGTATATATATAAAAAATCGGAGTATCATTTTGTGGGCTTTATTATCACATTACTGTGACAGAAAATGGAGGAATATTTTGATGATGATGATTACTCCTTTGAAGATGATGACTCTAGTTTTCTAGAGAAGGATTTAGTGGAAGCTCTGGACCAAGGGGTTACCCACTCCGTTAACCTCTTCAGTGCCCATGACGAGCTGGACTCGTCATGGGCCACGGTTGCGCTGTGCCCATGACGAGTCCAGCTCGTCATAAACCCCGCCCGCTAATGTAACAGCCGGCACAGGGCGGGGAAAGGGCGTGGCACTGAAGGGGTTAATAAGGCCCTGGTCCACGCCATTAATCCCCTGAAACGTCATTTGACGAACTACGCCAAGCAACAGGGTTGGTTGCCTCCTTCCAGTTCCTCCAGCTAATCCGCATAGGTCGGATTTTAAAAGACTGGCTAAATCTTTAGCCTCCGAAAAAGCTTCCTCCTTGCCTTCGGTGGGCGCCTCTGCCTCTTCTGGACTTCTGACTGACTCTGATGGTCCTCCTTCCTCTCCTTCGGACCAGGATGTTCCGCCTCCACGCAAGAAGTCTCGTAAGGAGCATTATGTCGATGCTCCCACTCATCCTCAGGTCCTTACATTTGAACCTTCTGAACTTTATCATCCGCATTCATCTTCCTGGCTCCCTTCCCCTGCAGTAGCGTCCTTTGTTCAGGCGCACATTCGGCAGCCCTTCGAAAAGGATGTTAGGGCTCGCCTTCGCTCTGAGTGCCCTCGCCTGGATCTCGCAGATCACCTGGCAGACACTCCAGAGATTGATCCCACTATGCTGTCATACCTTAAAAAATTTGCAAAGGATCCGAAGAAGGGTCTTGACAGGTCCTGGCGTTCCTGTCAGGATAAAATGCTGAATTTACTAGGACCACTCATCAGAATTCTGGATCTTGGATTTCACGCCAAGGAATCTTCTTCCCTTGTGGATCCTGACGACCTGATCGAATGGGCTCAGAGGGCTATTTGCCAGTTAGGCAACGCTAATTGTGCGATTTCGAGCGAGCGTCGTCGCTCTATTTTGCTAAAAATCGACCCAAAATTAGCGGAACTTTCTACTTCCGAATCTGGTCCGGTGGCTCAGGGTCTTCTTTTCGGCCAACCTTTTCTAAAGGAATTGACGAAGTTTGTTGCGACCTTCAGCGGTCTGGGTAAAGCTCAGGCTTCCATCAAACGAGCTCTTCGTCCGGTTTTTGCCAGGGCCGGACGACATAGGGGACGCTCGTTCGGCCGTGGCTCTCACCATCCCTCCCAGAGGGGTTTTCAGTCCCAGAGAGGCGGAGGTCAAGACTCTGGATACAACTCCCGCTCCAATTTCTATCCTTCCCGCAAAGGGAGAGGTCAATTTCGAAAGGGCCGTTCAGGTGGAAACCAGGGTGCCTACCACGACTCTAACACCTCAGGTGAGTCTGATTCCTTTTTCCAACGTGATTCTGGGGGGCAGAATACGATTTTTTCTCCACAACTGGCGTCTAATCTCCGACGATGCTTGGGTTCTGCAAACTGTTCAGGGTTCCAAAATAGAGTTTTATCAGTCCCAGCATCAATACCTTCCTCCAAATCCCCTAACTTTTTCTCTTCAGGACCAAGGTTTTATCTCGGCGGAGATCGAATCCCTCCTCAAAAAAGGGGCAATCATTCCGTCTATCCCCCACCCTCAAGGGTTCCTCAGCACTATTTTCCTGGTTCAGAAAAAAGGGGGCGGCAATCGTCTGGTCCTCAATTTGAAGGAGTTCAACGGAAATGTCGTTTACAGACACTTCAAAATGGAGGGGATTCATCTATTGCGCGATCTTCTTCGCGAGGGGGATTGGATGGTTCGGCTCGACCTCAAGGATGCGTATCTTTCGATTCCTATTTTCAAGCCTCATCGCCGATTTCTTCAATTCAGTTGGCAGGGGACACGGTACGAATACACGGTTCTTCCATTCGGCCTCTCGTCAGCACCTTGGTGCTTCACGAAACTTCTGAGGCCCGTCGTGGAATGTCTGCGTGCTCGGGGTGTCCGCTTAATAATTTATCTCGACGACATTCTTATCATGGCGGACAGTCCCCTCACAGTCTTATCGCACCTGGAGTGGTCTATCGACCTTTTACAATCTCTGGGGTTTCTTGTCAATCCTCAGAAATCAATCTTAAACCCTACTCAGGTGATAGAGTTTCTGGGTTTCCAGGTGAATTCCCTTTCCTGTCAACTTCTACTGCCAAACCAAAAGATTCGGTACATCAAGAGGGAATTGAGGTCGGTTCTTTCCAAACAGACTGTGTCGTTGAGATCGTTAGCACGTGTAGTCGGTCTTTTAGCATCTTCCATTCAGGCGATCTTTCCGGGCCCTCTTCACTACCGGGCACTTCAAAGGTTGAAGATTCGTCATCTCCGAAAAGGTCTTCGATATTCTGATCTGATCCCCCTTTCACAGGATGCGAGGGGCGAGATGCAGTGGTGGCTAGACCACATGGAAGCCTGGAATGGGTGAGCCCTGTTCGGCTCCTCTCCGGATCTGGTGATAGAATCCGATGCCAGTCTATGGGGTTGGGGAGCCCGCTGCGGTCCCGTTTCGACAGGGGGTCGGTGGTCCTTCCAGGAACTGTCTCTTCACATAAATTGCCTGGAACTCCTGGCGGGTTCCTTTGCGATCCGGTGTTTTTCTCCTCTTCAGTTCAATTGTTGCATTCTGCTCCGCATGGACAATGTTTCGGCGGTTTGGTATGTCAACAAGTTAGGAGGAACGAGATCCAAGATTTTGGCGGAGATCGCCAAGGATTTTTGGCACTTCTGTCTTCAACAAAAGATCACAGTTATTGCCGAATATCTTCCCGGCTGTCACAATCAGATTGCGGACTGGAACTCTCGCCATCTTCGCGACTTCAGCGATTGGCGCCTTCATCCGCGCATTTTTCGCAATCTCCTTCGGACTTGGGGGTCAATGTCACCTAGATCTGTTCGCTTCTCGCCTAAACACTCAGCTCCCTCTGTTTTTCAGCTGGAGACCGAATCCGAAAGCCCTAGCCACGGATACGTTCCTGCAGACTTGGCCGTCGACTCTCTGTTATGCCTTTCCCCCGTTCATGATGATTCCCAGGGTTCTGGCTTACTCGAAACGCTTTCAAACAGAGTTAATCCTAATTGCTCCGCTGTGGCGAGCTCAAGCGTGGTTCCCGGTTCTTTTGGAAATGTGCTGTGCGGTCCCGTTCCTTCTTCCCCAGAAGTGGAATCTGTTGTTGGATCCCCTCGGCAATCCGCATCCCCTTGTTCTGTCAGGCACTCTCCTTCTGTTGGCGTGGCGAATTTCGGGGATCGCTGGTCGCTCCCAGGTCTTTCATGTGACGCTTCCAAATTCATCGGTGACGCCTGGTCTCCCAGTACTCACAAACGATATAAGGCCTCATGGAAACGATGGTGTGATTGGGGTGTTCAGCGGGAAGCTGATCCCGCTTCAGCGGATGTGGCTATGATTATTAATTTTCTAGCCTCTCTCGCTTCCTCTGGTTTGGCTTATCGCACGGTCAACAACTTCCGTTCCGCCATTTCAGCGGCTCATGTTCCTATCGATGGTAAGCCTGCAGGTGAGCATCCCTTGATTTCCAAATTGCTTAAGGGCATTCGTTTATCGAATCCTCCGTGCCCTAAATATGTCTCGTTGTGGGATGTCTCCATTGTTTTGAGATTTTTGGAGGCTTGGCCTTCTAATTCCTTGCTTTCCCGCAAGCAACTCTCTGCCAAACTGACTATGCTGTTATGTCTTGTTTCTTGCAAACGAGTCTCTGATGTGCGTGCGTTAGACTTGGCAGGTCGCAGTTTTACACCCGAGGGTGTCACTTTTCTTATTTCTAAATGCACCAAAACGGCTACTTCTTTTGTTACCTATCCTTCATTTCCTCACCATCCCAACCTTTGCGTTGTTCAGTGTGTCAAGGATTATGAGGTATGTACTGCCCCTTTACGTTCAGATCCACAGGGTCAATTACTTATTGCTTTGCAAAAACCTTTTCGTCTGGTTACGCCTGCTACTTTAGCGCGCTGGGTTAGATGGCTCTTGCCTGAGGCTGGAATTGATGTTTCCATTTTTGGTGCTCATTTGGCTCGTGGGGCTATGGCCTCTAAAGCGTTCTCGATGGGTGTTTCATTATTGGACATCATGAAAACCGCAGATTGGTCTTCTGACTCTGTGTTCAAAACTTTTTATTACAAACCTATTGAACATATTGCTTCTGTAGTGGTGGATCAGCTTTGAACAAGCATAATCGGAGCCTCCTGTCCTGACATAGAATTAAAAATTTGCAAAAATTCGTGACAAGAATTTTCAATTCTATTAAGGACAAGGAGGCGAGGATTATCCCACCCAAGGTCATGACTTATTCTCATGTTTTCAATGTCATATTTGCATTTCATTTATGTTTAATGCATTGGTTTTTTCTCTCTTTTACCCCCCCCCCCCTTCTGTTGTTAACTTCACTCTCTTTAAGGGATGAATATTACAGCTATGCATTTCTTTTCAGGTTCTGACCCCAAATAGCGGTCCTTCTGTTCCACCTGCCTCTTTGCTTGGATGGTCTGCTGCCTCCTGTATTCGGCGTTTCCTGTGTTTACTATCGTCAGGGTGATTCCCGGCTGTTGCTGATGGACTCTCTTATCTGGCATTCATCGTTTTTCATTGGACTTCCTGTTTCCTGTGAACTGTTCCTCACCAAAGAAAGAGGACGTACTTTCACCTGCATTATCTTTTATATGTGAGACTCTATGGTTGGTCACGTGGTACCCTGGTGCTCATGGGTACTGTAGTTTTCGTTTTACAACGGTTCTTCTAATTGGCTGCTGGGCATTTCTAATAAAGAAATGAGAAAGCATAATCCTCGCCTCCTTGTCCTTAATAGAATTGAAAATTCTTGTCACGAATGTTTGCAAATTTTTAATTCTGAGCCCTGAGCAGCGGGGTTCGAGTAGGGGTCGCGGCCATGGTGAAGCGCTCGCCCTCCGCATCTCACGTTGTACGTGGCTCTGCTTCCCACTCACACTGCACAGCACCCCCTGCAGACGCTCACCACACACTCATGGATTACAGTTACTACGTGGGCGCCATTTTATACCAACATTTCCAAAATACACAGGGCCGGAGTCAAAGTATTCGTACACACTTGAGTAAGTTTGCAATTGTTTGGTATTCACAAAGGTATTTTATTATTGATATCTTTGAGTGCGGAATCTTTGCACATAAAAAGATGGCTCTGTCCGATAGACTCCGCAGTCGTAAAGATACTACTCGTAAAATACCTTCGTGAATAGTAAACAGTCTTAAACTTACACTAAAGTACATGTTTACCTTTGTGAATCGCGCCCACAGACTGCACCAGGGTTAGCGCACTTTTGCGCCTTACATTTACTGATAATGCCAGTCCGGACGCTCCGTGCACTGACCTTTCCTGCCACACACACACCACAGGTGCAGGCCTGCCGACACACCAGGTACCACCGTGTGTCACACGATATCGGCCCTATCCACAGGGTGGCCCGGCAGGGACCGATTATCACACGGGGGGCCCAGGATGAGCTGGAAACCGCTGCATGAAGAGGTTTGCAGCTTGTGCCTGGAGGCTGGCACTGCTCATGGCCATCATGAGGTTGGCAGCCTCATTTTCAGCTGCTATGCTGCGTTGGGTGACACTTTAGTAAATCTGCCCCTTTATTTAATCCATGCCTCAGTTACTCCCATGCTGGTTAGTTTTGTCAACAGGAGGTAAGTTAGCTCCACTAGCAGCCAGTTTGCTCCACTAGCAGACAGTTTGCTCCACTGCATGTCAGATTGCTTCTTAATCAGTTAGCTCCAACCAGTGGTGGTTCCAGTTTGCATCATTTGATCACTGCTTGCTCCACAGTCAATCAGTTAGCTCCACCAGTAAGCCAGTTTGCACCACTGAAACGCAGCTTGCGCCACGGTCAGTCAATTAGCTAAACTAGCAGCCAGTTTGCACCACCAGAAGGCAGCTTGCTCCACAGTCAGTCAGTTAGCCCCAATATTAGCCACTTTGCAGCACTGGGTGTCAACTTGCTCCACAGGCAGTTAGCTCCACTAACAGACAGTTTGCACCACTGGAAGGCAGTTTATTTCACTGAAAATCTGTGTGCTCCACTTATGGACAGTTAGGGGCACATCAACAACAACCGGCAATAATAATCGCTAAGCACACTTAGCACTAGGATAGTTATCGCCGGCTAGCGTGGATTTTTATTGCTGAGATAGCGTGCTATTAGCAATGCTTATCTCAAAAGCGATAAAAATCCTCACGCTAACTGCCTAACGTGAGATTTTCGCTGGAAACCCAGCGATAATCTCACGCAATGTGGCGTTAGCTTGTTGATAGGGCCTCACAAACTTAGCCATGATATCCACCTTCCATAGGATATCACGGCTAAGTCAGTCCTGAAGCAGGCGTAAGGAAAGTAGCGATAACAGGAGTTATCACTACTTTTCTTGCCGCTATGCTTCATAGCGTGGGGCTTGATGATAGGAGAAATGTCGCTTAGCGACATTTCTCCTGTCACGTCAGGTCAGGAACGCCCACTTTGCATCTCATTAGAGATGCAAAGCTGGGCGTTAGGAATTCCTACGCTAACGCAAGGTTTCACGCCTTAGCGTGAGCTTGCTAATTAGGCGATAAAATTATCGCCGCTTTTCGGCCAAAAATAATTCTATTGCCTCGCCTTGCTGATATGCCCCTTAGTTCGTTGCCTGGTCAGTTAGCTCCACTGGTGACCAGCTTATTGAACCTGTGAATTTTGGTGAGTCTGTTTTTTCCCTTGCTGGTTAGTTGTTTTGGCTGGTGGTCAGTTAGCCCAACTAGCAGTCAGTTTGTGCCCTTGCTGGTTAGTTGTATTGGCTGGTGGTCAGTTAGCCCAACTAGCAGTCAGTTTGTTCCCTTGCTGGTTAGTTGTATTGACGGGTGGTACGTTAGCCGCCCTGGCAGTCAGTTTAGATGTTGGTTCTGGTGACAGTGGTGTGGTGAACCAGTAACTTGTGAATACAGACCTCAAACCCACCCTGGCTCACTTGCTGGTTCTGGTGACAGTGGTGTGGTGAACCAGTAACTTGTGAATACAGACCTCAAACCCACCCTGGATCACCTGCTGGTTCTGGTGACAGTGGTGTGGTGCACCGGTAACTTGTGAATACAGACCTCAAACCCGGCCTGGCACAGGTTTTAGTGACACTGGTGTGGTGCACCAGTAACTTGTAAATACAGACCTCAATCTTGCCCTGGCTCCCCTGCTTGTTCTAGTGACAGTGGTAAGGTACACCAGTAACTTGTGCATACAGACCTCAAACCCACCCTGGCTCACCTGCTGGTTCTGGTGACAATGTTGTGGCGTACAGGTAACTTGTGAATACAGACCTCAAACCCGCCCTGGCTCACCTGCTGGTTCTGGTGGCAGTGGTGTGGCGCACCGGTAACTTGTGAATAGAGACCTCAAACCCGCCCTGGCTCACCTGCTGGTTCTGGTGACAGTGTTGTGGCATACAGGTAACTTGTGAATACAGACCTCAAACCCGCCCTGGCTCACTTGCTGGTTCTGGTGACAGTGGTGTGGCGTACAGGTAACTTGTGAGTACAGACCTCAAACCTGCCCTGGATCCCATGCCGGTTCTGGTGACAGTGGTGTGATGCACCAGTATCTTGTGAATAAAGACCTCAGACCTGCCCTGGCTCACCTGCTGGTTCTGGTGACCGTGGTGTGGTGCACCAGTAACTTGTGAATACAGACCTCAGACCCACCCTGGCTCCCCTGCTGGTTCTGGTGACAGTGGTGTGCTGCAGCGGTAACTTGTGAATACAGACCTCAAACCCGCCCTGGCTCACCTGCTTGTTCTAGTTACAGTGGTAAGGTGCATCAGTATCTTGTGAGTACAGACCTCAAACCTGCCCTGGCTCCCCTGCTGGTTCTGGTGACATTGGTGTGGCGCACCAGTAACCTGTGAATACAGACCACAAACTGGCCCCTGCTCACCTGCTGGTTCTGGTGACAGTGGTGTGCTGCACCGGTAACTTGTGAATACAGACCTCAAACCCGCCCTGGCTCACCTGCTGGTTCTGGTGACCGTGGTGTGGTGCATCAGTATCTTGTGAGTACAGACCTCAAACCTGCCCTGGCTCCCCTGCTGGTTCTGGTGACAGTGGTGTGATGCATCAATTTCTTGTAAATTCAGACCTGCCCTGGCTCACCTGCTGGTTCTGGTGACATTGGTTTGGCGCACCAGTAACCTGTGAATACAGACCACAAACTGGCCCCTGCTCACCTGCTGGTTCTAGTGACAGTGGTGTGGTGCACCAGTAACTTGTGAATACAGACCTTAAACCCGCCCTGGCTCACCTGCTGGTTCTGGTGACAGTGGTGTGGTGAACCTGTAACTTGTGAATACAGACCTCAAACCCGCCCTGGCTCAACTGCTGGTTCTGGTGACATTGGTGTGGCGCACCAGTAACCTGTGAATACAGACCACAAACTGGCCCCTGCTCACCTGCTGGTTCTGGTGACAGTGGTGTGCTGCACCGGTAACTTGTGAATACAGACCTCAAACCCGCCCTGGCTCACCTGCTGGTTCTGGTGACAGTGGTGTGGTGCACCAGTAACTTGTGAATACAGACCTCAAACCCTCTCTGGCTCACCTGCTGGTTCTGGTGACAGTGGTTTGGTGAACCTGTAACTTGTGAATACAGACCTCAAACCTTCTCTGGCTCACCTGCTGGTTCTGGTAGGAAGTGACTGTGGTTGAACCTGTAACTTGTGAATACAGACCACAAACTGGCCCCTGCTCACCTGCTGGTTCTGGTGACAGTGGTGTGGTGCACCAGTAACTTGTGAATACAGACCTCAAACCTTCTCTGGCTCACCTGCTGGTTCTGGTAGGAAGTGACTGTGGTTGAACCTGTAACTTGTGAATACAGACCACAAACTGGCCCCTGCTCACCTGCTGGTTCTGGTGACAGTGGTGTGGTGCACCAGTAACTTGTGAATACAGACCTCAAACCCTCTCTGGCTCACCTGCTGGTTCTGGTGACAGTGGTTTGGTGAACCTGTAACTTGTGAATACAGACCTCAAACCTTCTCTGGCTCACCTGCTGGTTCTGGTAGGAAGTGACTGTGGTTGAACCTGTAACTTGTGAATACAGACCTCAGACCCGCCCTGGCTCAGTTGCTGGCTCTGGTGACAGTGGTGTGGTGAACCTGTAACTTGTGCATACAGACCTCAAACCCACCCTGGCTCACCTGCTGGTTCTGGTAGGCAGTGACTGTGGTGAAGACCGTCTCAGAGAAGGTGAACGTCTTCACACCATCTCCTACCGGGACAGGCTTGGTGGGTGAGAGGTCGCTGCTGAAGTCCTTCCGGATCACATGCACCCGGGGTTGGTACTTGTGCATGGAGTGCAGGATTATCTAGGGAGATAAAAGCAGAACTTAAACAGATCCCCCATTTTCTTGCACTTTCGTACAACCAAAAATAACTTAGATTTCTCCTTTGAGTGAGAATTGATCCAACGTGACTCATGTTTGGGGAAACTCTTGAGCCAAGTCTCGCATCTGGGAGGGCTTTGAAGACTTCCTTAGGGTAATATTGGCTATGACTGCACCTCACTTCTGAAGCACCAGGTTCACCAGTACTCCTGAACTCTCGTCATTGAGACTTTGATATTTACGTGTTTACATTTCATGCACTTGAAGCCTGTGGAATGCAGAGGAGCGTCACGTCACACATGGTCTGCTGAGCAGATGCTAATAGTCCTCTCTTACAAAGGACTGAGCCGGTTGAGGCCTGAGCTCTAACTAAAACCAGGAGACATGAGTACCAGTCATGCGAAATCAGGAGACACGAGTAACAGTCATGTGAAATCAGGAGACACGAGTACCAGTCATGTGAAATCAGGAGACACGAGTACCAGTCATGTGAAATCAAGAGACACGAGTACCAGTCATGTGAAATCATGAGACACCAGTACCAGTCATGTGAAATCAGGAGACGCGAGTACCAGTCAAGTGAAATCAGGAGACACGAGTATCAGTCAAGAGAAATCAGGAGACACAAGTACCAGTCATGTGAAATCAGGAGACCAGAGAACCAGGCATGTGAAATCAGGAGAAATGATGAGTACCAGTCAGGTGAAATCAGGAGACATGAGTACCAGTCAGGTGAAATCAAGAGACACGAGTACCAGTCATGTGAAATCAGGAGACGTGAGTACCAGTCATGTGAAATCAGGAGACGCGAGTACCAGTCAAGTGAAATCAGGAGACCGAGTACCAGTCAGGTGAAATCAAGGGACACGAGTACCAGTCATGTGAAATCAGGAGACACGAGTACCAGTCATGTGAAAACAGGAGACCAGAGAACCAGTCATGTGAAATCAGGAGAAATGACGAGTACCAGTCAGGTGAAATCAGGAGACATGAGTACCAGTCAGGTGAAATCAAGAGAAACGAGTACCAGTCATGTGAAATCAGGAGACGTGAGTACCAGTCAAGTGAAATCAGGAGACCGAGTACCAGTCAGGTGAAATCAAGGGACACAAGTACCAGACATGTGAAATCAGGAGACACAAGTACCAGTTGTGTGAAATCAGGAGACACGAGTACCAGTCATGTGAAATCAAGAGACACAAGTACCAGTCATGTGAAATCAGAAGACACGAATACCAGTCATCTGAAATTAGGAGATACGAGTACCAGTCATGTGAAAGCAAGAGACACGAGTACCAGTTATGTGAAATCAGGAGACACGAGTACCAGTTATGTGAAATCAGGAGACACGAGTACCAGTCATCTGAAATCAGGAGACACGAGTACCAGTCATGTGAAATCAAGAGACACGAGTACCAGTCATGTGAAATCAAGAGACACGAGTACCAGTCATGTGAAATCAGGAGACGCGAGTAAAAGTCATCTGAAATCAGGAGACGCGAGTACCAGTCATCTGAAATCAGGAGACGCGAGTACCAGTCATCTGAAATCAGGAGACACGAGTACCAGTCATGTGAAATCAGGAGACACGAGTACCAGTCATGTGAAATCAGGAGACACGAGTACCAGTCATGTGAAATCAGGAGACACGAGTACCAGTCATCTGAAATCAGGAGACACGTGTACCAGTTGTGTCTAATGAGGAGACTTGTATTCTGACTCCATGCTCCCAGGAGACTTGAGTTACAGGTGCAGTACAGAAAGGTGGCATTGATTTTTTATTGATTTATTTATTTAGCGGGTTTTGTACAGCTCTGTGTGTCACATTTCCGTTACTTAACAGTGCTAAGGTGATGAGACAGATACAGTTTTGAGGGAGAAAGGATGCAGTTAGAGACGAGCTGAATGCAACCCTTGTTTGATGCAGAGCAAGTTAAAGTTGAATCTACAGAGGTGAGTTTTGAGAAATGTTCTGAACGTATTGTGGTTAGCCTCAAGTCTCTGGCTTAAGTTTCTAGAGTTTCACTTGGGAACTCAGTTGAGCCCCCACAAACTGCTTTTTTTCTATTTACTAATATTTATTTACGTCTCTGGTTATTTTATGTTATGATGTAAAGAATTTATACAGTTGTCCAGAGTCTAGAATCTGCATTTCTGGTACTGTTGAGCCTTACAATTATAATGCAAATACAACCTAGGGCTTCTAGTCCCAAGGATTGTCTTCCACGTTCCAGCCCCTGACGTATCGTTGGTTGATTGGATTTGCAGATGCTGAGCGAAGGTCTCACGGTGTGGCACATTCGATCAGACATGTTTCTCCCATTCCCAGAACCTCAGTTTTTTCTCAGCTCGTGGAGAAGAGGTTCTCCTTCCTATGATAAAGCACAAAGAACAAGGCAAGGCTCGCTCTTTTCCTGATCCTGTTACCCAGTCCTAGGTGGCTCTAAGAGTCATCTCTGTATGTTTGGAGCGTCCCCTGATGCTGCTCTTGCACTCTGCCCAGAGGCGTGTACCAAGGTTAAAACGTAGCTAGGACATGCATGATTCTTGGGGGATGCTACAACACTGGGTGAGCAGAGGACTTCACCGACCCAATCCTGACTTTTTGGGTGAGGTTGGTAAAATGACTGAATCGCTACCTGAGCAGGTCCAGAGACGCCGACCCTGTTGCCCTAGCCTTTCCAGCAGTACTGAGTAGTGAAGAGAATTGTGGCCAGCAGCGAACGAATCAGAGGTGGCTCCATGTTGTCCATGGAGAAGGGAAGCTCTCCCTTCGTGTTGACTAAGGTGGAGTCAACGTCCCTCGCAAAACTGACGCTGGTCCAAAGACCTTCTCAGTCTTGGAGGCCATCTTGTTGAGCAAACTACCCAATAGCTGGAAATGTAGCCTGATCATCTGGAACTATAGAGTGCTCTGAAGACCTGGACGTATCCCTGTCCAGCGGCTTCACATCAGTAAGAACATCTGCACCAAGATGCACCAGTGATATTGTGCTTGTTAAATATTAACATACAAGAAATGGAATTCGTAGGATAACGTTATACAAAGATGTCATTGTTGCTGGGGTTTTCTTGATGGATGTGTGTGGGTTGTGTGTGGGTCCCACCTGGAATGCTGATGTTGGAGGCTGTTGCAGGATTTTAGGGTTGGAGGTACATTCCAGGTCAGTTGGGGAAGTTTTCTAGAGTCAAAGGTACATTCCAGGTCAGTTGGGGAAGTTTTCTAGAGTTGAAGGTACATTCCAGGTCAGTTGGAGAAGTTTTCTAGAGTTGAATGTACATTCCAGGTCAATTGGGGAAGTTTTCTTGAGTTGGAGGTACATTCCAGGTCAGTTATGGACGTTTTCTAGAATTGGAGTGGTGCAGAGACAGAATATTGAGTCAAAAATATCGATTTGCACAAATATCAAGTCATAAATATTGTGGGTCAGGAATATTGACAGAAAAATTTTCATGGTCAAGAATATCGATTTTAGATAAGTAATATCGATGTTAAAAATATCGAAGTGTTTAATATCGTTTGCAAATATATAGTTGTTAAAAATATCTATTTTTTATTAATGTTATGTTTTTTAGTATATATTTTATATGAATGTGATGTATGTTTTTTGTATAAGAATTGTTTGTATTTTTATTATATCTGTTAAAATTTTAGTAGTTATTATTTTTTCTTTGAATTTTGCGTTTTTAGTTTCGTAACGGGTTGTGGGTTTATAGGGGAATAGGGTGGGAAGTAATTTACTTATATTAAATGTATTGAATATTTTTATTTATTAATATTTGTTTAATTGAGATGTTATAATAGAAAATGGGTAAAGTAATTTATTTTGAATTAATTAACAATTTGTTAATTAATTTTAATTAATTAATTGGCAATTAATTATGGTAATTGTGTAATTATTTTTAGGTGTGTGTTGTAGTGTTTATAGGTGTAAATGGTGGGAAGTAATTTAAATTTAGTTGCTGAATTAATAATTAGTTGTTGATTAATTTTAATTAATTAAATATTAATTAATTATATTAATTGTATAATTAATTTTAGGTGTGTGTTGTGGATATTATAGTGCTAAAGCATGTGTACTCAATGAATGTTCATTTTGTTTTATTACTAATTTTTTTTAATTGATTATCAATTATGTTAATTATGTAAACAAATGCAAATAAAAATTTTGAAGTGTTTTTTATTGGTGTGGTGTTTAAGGGTAGGAAATTAAATAAATACATTTATGTTTTAAATAATGTTTTTGTATGTTAATATTTGTTCTTTTTCAATAATTATTGTTTATAAATGTATTTATTAATTTATTTTATATCAAATTTATTTTTATGATTTTTTAATTTTTTTCAATTGTTTCAATGATATTAATAATTTTTGTTTCTCAGCTATCCAACACTCTCCCTTATGTTGCACTCACTGGAGTGAGAATAGTAATTTTTACCCCTCCGCTATTCAACACTTTCCCTACTGTTGCACTCTCTGGAGTGGAAATAGTAAATTTTACCCTCCCGCTATCCAACACTTTCCCTACTGTTGCACTCTCTGGAGTGGGAATAGTAATTTTTACCCCTCCGCTATCCAACACTTTCCCTACTGTTGCACTCTCTGGAGTGGGAATAGTAATTTTTACCCTCCCGCTATCCAACACTTTCCCTACTGTTGCACTCTCTGGAGTGGGAATAGTAATTTTTACCCCTCCGCTATCCAACACTTTCCCTACAGTTGCACTCACTGGAGTGGGAATAGTAATTTTTACTAGGCCTGGGCGGAAATTTTGCGTTCCGCGGAGAAAGCGGAATTGCCCAAAATTCTGCATTCCGTTGCTAGGCGGAATTTTTTACTTTTTCGCGTTCTCAAGATGCGTGTTCGTGAGATATTTCCCCCCGAGCACGCAAACAGCATTCGCGAACAGGAAAAAAGCATCGCGAACAAGCAATTCCGCATGTTTGCGGAATTTCTGCATGCTCGCGGAGATTTATTACCGTTTCGCGGAGCTTTGCGTAGTGCGACTACGCAAATTCCGCCCACCCCTAATTTTTACCCCTCTGCTATTCAACATTTTCCATACTGTTGCACTCACTGGAGTTGGAATAGTAAATTTAATTCCTCCGCTATCCTACATTTACCCTACTTTTGCACTCACTGGAGTAGGAATAGTAATTTTTACCCCTCTGCTATCCAAGACTTTCCCTACTGTTGCACTGTGTGGAATGGGAATAGTAATTTTTGCCCCTCTGCTATCTAGCATTTTCCCTACTGTTGCACTCACTGGAGTTGGAATAGTAAATTTCATTCCTACGCTATCCAACACTTATCCTACTTTTGCACTCACTGAAATGGAAATAGTAATTTTTACCCCTTCGCTTTTCAACACTTTCCCTACTGTTGCACTCTTTGGAGTGGGAATAGTATTTTTTTCCTCTCCGCTATCCAACACTTTCCCTACTGATGGAATAGTAAATGTAATCATTCCGCTATCCAACATAATTTTTTTGATAATTTAGGGCCATATGTATCAAGCAAAATTGCGATCGCAAACGCCGAAATTCTCAGAATTTCGGTGTTTGCGATCGCAATTTTGCTTAGTGGTATGTATGAAGGCAAATCTGCGTGCAAAATAAGGAATCACACAATTTGCGATTCCTTATTTTGCAATTGCTTTTAAGGAATCGCCAATTTTGCAAGTCCTTAAATGCAATGTAAGAAGCACCAAAAAAGTGCAATTTGGCATTAAGGAATCGCAAATTACCACCAACTTCAAGTTGGTGGTAATTTGCGATTTCATTGAAAAATGCACTTTTTTGCATTTTGTCTGATTGCAATGTGAAGCACATACATGCCCTTAGGGCATGTATGTGCGCCACATGTGCACCCATGCTTATTTCAGGGGTGCAACAGGGTGTCCTTTTGACACCCTCCCACCCTTGAAATTGCATTCTCAATTTGTGATTCTCTAATTGCTAATCGCAGATTGAGAATGTCTTCCCATTCATTCCTATGGGCCTCTAGGCCCATAGGAATGAATGGGGAAGTATTCCTTAATTGCGAATCGCAATTTGAGATTCGCAATTAAGGAATATGTAGGATTCGCAAAATTTATTGCAAATCCTACATACATAGCATTTTGCGATTCTCAAATAGCGATTCGCAAAAAATCGCTATCTGAGAATCGCAAAAGAGGATTTTGATACATATGGCCCTTAATGTTTTAATTTATTCTAGAATGTTTTTTATTCATATATATATTATTTGTATATAATGTTAATGTTTAAAAATTAAATAAACATAATAGTTAATACATTATTTTAAAGTAAATATATGTATATGTATAAATGATTATGTTTGTGTGCTTATATTTTTTTAAATTACGTTTATTTTTTATATTTAGTTAAAATGTATATTAAATTTAATTTATTGTGTTTAAAATATTAATATTTAATATATAATATTGTATTTATATATATATATATATATATATATATTCACTTAAAAAACCATAGGTTTCACACATGTTATAGTTAGGTGGATATTTCACTCGTAAAAAACCATTGAAATTCCCCCGTTATAGTTAGTTCAGCTAACTATAACTCGTGCGCCCACAATGCACTGCTGATGACGTCACATATTACATCACTCATGACATGGTCAGTGACATCACTCATGACATCACTGATGACATCATCCTTGTGATAGAGTGGCGGTCGCGCGAGTTATAGTTATCTCAACTAACTATAACGGGGGAATTTCATTGGTTTTTTACGAGTGAAATATCCACCTAACTATAACATGTGTGAAACCTATGGTTTTTCAAGTGAATTTGCAAGGTTTTTTAAATGCTAATTCCTAACTATAACGTGTATGAAACCTATGGTTTTTTCAGTGAATTTGTACGGTTTTTTAAATGCTAAGTTATGTATGTATTATTATTTTTTTTATATATTTATTTTACAATAATCTACGTATTAAATTTATCTTTTTTTGTTTTTAGTTTTTCACCGTGCGCACATGGTGCGCGCACCCCCGCGATTTTTTTTTTTTAAATTAAAAAAAAAAATTCTGCCTTCGGGGTCCTTCATGGACCCCCTGACAAAGGCTAGGGGGTCAGGAACTCTCTACCCTGCCCCCTTTTCACGTTCTCCACCTTCCTTTTTCACTCTCGCACTGAAAACAAACAAAATGGCGGCCGACACTTCCTGATTTCGACCGATTCGAACGTTGACTAACATGTAACCACCAATCAGAATTACGCTCGCGCACGTTAGGGTGCTCGCACGGTGCGCGCACGGTACGCACTTATAGATATTTATATGCTTTTAAATGCTATTTTCTCAGGAACTACTGAACAGATTGACACCAGACCTGCAAAAGGCACTTCCCTGACCTGAGGACTACCTCTCTGCCAAATTTCAAGTAATTCTGTTCAGCCGTTCGTGCTGTACCTTCGACTAAAGGTCCTATAAGAAAATGCATGGGGAAAACGCGTTTTGGGACCCCCCTTTTTCTCGCCCCCCACTTGACGAATCGCCCCGAGACTTTCAGGGTAGGAGCTGAGCGGAGCGCCCCATTAGTTTTGAAAATTTCGCGAGGATTCGTCAACCGGCGCCAAAGTTATACAAAATAGAATTTTCAGATTTCCTATGGAAACACGGTCCTAACTATAACTATCTACTGGCGACCGCCAGTAGATAAAATATATATATATATATATTGAAATCGATATTTTGTACATCTATATTTTTTCCTTCAATATTTTTGATTCAATATTTTTGTACTTACCTGTTAAAAGTATGGAAGTCAATATTTTTGTAGTAGATATTTTTTTTTATATTGAGAACATCAATGTTTTTAGCATCGATATTCTATCAGTGAACCAGTTGGAGGTACATTCTAGGTCAGTTGGGGAAATTTTCTAGAATTGAAGGTACATTCCAGGTCAGTTAGGGAAGTTTTCTAGAATTGAAGGTACATTTGAGGTCAGGTGGGGAAGTTTTCTAGAGTTGAAGGTACGTTCCAGGTCAGTTGGGGATGTTTTCTAGAATTGAAGTACATTCCAGGTCAGTTGGGGAAGTTTTCTAGAATTGAAGTACATTTCAGGTCAGGTGGGGAAGTTTTCTAGAGTTGAAGGTACATTCCAGGTCAGTTAGGGAACATTTCTAGGGTTGAAGGTACATTCTAAGTCTATTGGAGAAGTTTTCTAGAGTTGAAGGTACTTTCCAGGTCATTTGGGGAAGATTTCAAGAGTTCAAGGTACATTCTACGCCAGTTAGGGAAGTTTTCTAGAGTTCAAGGTACATTATAGATCAGGTTGAAAGTACATTCCAGGTCAGCTGGTGAAGATTTTTAGTGTTGGAGGTACATTCTAAGTCAGCTAGTCAAGTTTTCTAGAGTTGAAGTTACATTCTACATCAGTTGGGGAAGTTTTCTAGAGTTGAAGTTAATTTCTAAGTGAGTTGGGGAAGTTTTCTAGAGTTGAAGTTAATTTCTAAGTGAGTTGGGGAAGTTTTCTAGGGTCGGAGGTACATTCTTCATCAGTTGGGTAAGTTTTCTAGAGTTGAAGGTACATTCTAAGTCAGCTGGGGAAGTTTTCTAGAGTTGAAGGTACCTTCTAGGTCAGTTGGGGAACTTTTTGAGAGTTGAAGAAACATTCCAGGTAAGTTAGGGAAGCTTTCTAGGGATGGAGGTAGAAGTGGGGGAAGTTTTCAAGAGTTCAAGAGGTACATTCTACGTCTGTTGAGGACGTTTTCTAGAGTTCAAGGTACATAATAGACCAGTTGGGGAAGTTTTCAACAGTTGAAGGTACATTCTACGTCATTTTACTGAGGTTTTCTAGGGTTGAAGGTACATGCCAGGTCAGTCTGGGACGTTTTCTAGGCTTGGAGGTACATTCCAAGTCAGCTGGAGAAGTTTTCTAGAATTGAACTTACATTCTACATCAGTTGCGGAAGTATTCTAGAGTTGAAGTTACATTCTACATCAGTTGGGAACGTTTTCTAAGGTTGAAGGTACATTCTACATCAGTGTGGGAAGTTTTCTAGAGTTGAAGGTACATTCTAAGTCAGCTGGGGAAGTTTTCTAGAGTTGAAGGTACATTCTAAGTCAGCTGGGGAAGTTTTCTAGAGTTGAAGGTACATTCCAGATCCGTTGAAGTAGCTTCTACAGTTGAAGGTACCTTTTACGTCAGTTGGGAAAGGTTTCTAGAGTTCAAGGTACATTTTAGATCAGTTGGCGAAGTTTTCTAGAGTTGAAGGTACATTCTAAGTCAGCTGGGGAAGTTTTCTAGAGTTGAAGGTACATTCCAGATCCGTTGAAGTAGCTTCTACAGTTGAAGGTACCTTTTACGTCAGTTGGGAAAGGTTTCTAGAGTTCAAGGTACATTTTAGATCAGTTGGCGAAGTTTTCTAGAGTTGAAGGTACATTCTAAGTCAGCTGGGGAAGTTTTCTAGAGTTGAAGGTACATTCTAAGTCAGCCGGGGAAATTTTCTAGAGTTGAAGGTACATTCTAAGTCAGCTGGGGAAGTTTTCTAGAGTTGAAGGTACATTCTAAGTCAGCTGGGGAAGTTTTCTAGAGTTGAAGGTACATTCCAGATCCGTTGGAGTAGCTTCTACAGTTGAAGGTACCTTTTATGTCAGTTGGGGAAGTTTTCTAGAGTTCAAGGTACCTTCTACGTCAGTTGGGAAAGTTTTCTAGAGTTCAAGGTACCTTCTACGTCAGTTGAGAAAGTTTTCTAGAGTTGAAGGTACATTTTAGATCAGTTGGTGAAGTTTTCTAGAGTTGAAGGTACATTCCAGGTCAGCTGGGGAAGTTTTCCAGAGTTGAAAGTACATTCCACGGAAAGGCTGGCGGGGATTGGGGGCCCTGTTGCGGGTCCCCCTTGTGGGTGGGGGGGGGGGTTGCTGCGCTGGGGGGTACTCTGGTACCCCCCTGCATTTCCATGCACCAAGTGGCAGGCACCGCGTGGTGCCTGCTATGTGGTGCAGGGAAATGCGGCGCATGCACCTTTAACATTGCGGACGGTGGTGAAGCCAGCAGCACCGCCCGCAATAATAAAGGCCCAGGATGCGCCCGCCACTATGGCAGGCGCATCCTAATAGCAGTGGTTGGACCGCCGCATGTATGGCAGGCGGTCGCAAACACCGGTATGGTGGCGGGTGGACCAAGTCCGCGCGTCATCATAATGAGCCCCAAAAATAGGAACACTTGACGCCCATTGGGCCGTGCAACAGAAGCCACGACCGTGGGACAACAGTGCAAATGAGAGTGAGTCACCGTAGAACTGCCCACTGGCTGCCCCAAGGCCTGGCCTACAAAAGTCCTTTAGTGCGGCTCAAACTCCCACGGCCTACAGCCTATATCGTAACTTCTGGAGCTGAGCGCAGCCACAAATAACCTTTTTTCGCATCAACAGCAAAAATCAGGGGAACACCACAACCTTCCTTCATCCTCACATGACACTATTTATAACGACACCAGCTGGAAAATGGCGGCGTGCCTACAAGAAAGCGCCGCAGGGGGCGTCCGCCTTCCCATGCGTGCACATGCATGGAGCCGCCCCCTTCCAAGAGATGAAAGCGACTCCCTGCTCACAAAACACAAACCCAGCATCGCTGTGTCTGCCTGGCCTTTGAAATGGCCCAAACCCAACTGTGCTCATTTCCGGTTCTGCTACGCGCCTCGGCGGGTGTTAGTCCCCATTTTCTGCAGGCTCCATGTCGTGGTGGGTTTCCAGCTGTCATGAATGTACTCTGTTTATGTCCTATCTGTGGGAAGCTTTTCAATATCAAATTGAGAACAACTCGGTTTGTAATCCGAGCGATTGGTCAATGGTACAGAACAGAAAGACTCCTTGAAGCAGCTCGGGGTGGACTCTGGGAGCCCAGGCCTGCCAGCAGAGCGATCTCTTTCCGCTGACATCATCCGACGGCGCTTTTATGGGGTTTCCTGGCATCCCGTTGGGATGAAGAGGCCCAGCCAGCCGCGCCATGACACTTCTGCACACTCTGGCTCTTTACGCACGGCTTGGAGCAGGGCGAGGGCCTTGTGGCCGCCACGTCGGATGCCAGAGACACCTACCGAGGGAGCCAGAGGCCTGCTGGGCTGTGCTGACGTCAGAGGACTTCCTGGCAGCACTGGGTCAGAGTCAGTCATGTGTCAGGCTGGTATGCGGGGTCAGTGTAACAGCTGCTGGTGCATCTGTGTCCTTCGCTTAACCCTTTTGCGCCACGTGACGTGGTAACAACCGGTGCAAACATCCCTCGGAGCCAATCATATGTTCCTTAGTCTTTTTTGGCGCCCCCACTGTATATCGCGGTGTGACATCACGGGCGGCAGGCGGTATCTATGTCTTTTTAACGTGCGTTATTGCTGCGCTATTCACATTTACTCCGGGCAATTACCCAGTGATAACTGCCTGCGCTACAGTTACATGTAGGACAACGTGCGCTCCTCTTAGAAGGGGCCCTAGCATGGAACTCATAAGGGACCCTAGCATTGAACTCATAAGGGACCCTAGCAATGAACTCAGAAGGGGCCCTAGCATTGAACTCAGAAGGGGCCCTAGGATTGAACTCAGAAGGGGCCCTAGCATGGAACTCAGAAGGGGCCCTAGCATGGAACTCAGAAGGGGCCCTAGCATTGAACTCAGACAGGGCCCTAGCATTGAACTCATAAGGGGCCCTCGCATTGAACTCAAAAGGGACCCTAGCATTGAACTCATAAGGGGCCCTCACATGGACCTCAGAAGGGTCCCTAGCATTGAACTCATAAGGGGCCCTCGCATGGACCTCAGAAGGGGCCCTAGCATTAAACTCATAAGGGGCCCTAGCATTGAACTCAGAAGGGGCCCTAGCATGGAACTCAGAAGGGGCCCTAGCATGGAACTCAGAAGGGGCCCTCACATGGACCTCATAAGGGGCCCTCGCATGGAACTCATAAGGGGCCCTAGCATTGAACTCAGAAGGGGCCCTAGCATTGAACTCAGAAGGGGCCCTCGCATGGATCTCAGAAGGGGCCCTAGCATTGAACTCATTAGGGGCCCTAACATGGAAGTCAGAAGGGGCCCTAGCATTGAACTCATAAGGGGCCCTCGCATTGAACTCAGAAGGGGCCCTAGCATGGAACTCAGAAGGGGCCCTAGCATTGAACTCATTAGGGGCCCTAACATGGAAGTCAGAAGGGGCCCTAGCATTGAACTCATAAGGGGCCCTCGCATTGAACTCATAAGGGGCCCTCGCATTGAACTCATAAGGGGCCCTCGCATTGAACTCAGAAGGGGCCCTAGCATTGAACTCATAAGGGGCCCTCGCATGGACCTCAGAAGGGGCCCTAGCATTGAACTCAGAAGGGGCCCTAGCATTGAACTCATAAGGGGCCCTCGCATTGAACTCATAAGGGGCCCTAGCAATGAACTCATAAGGGGCCCTCGCATTGAACTCATAAGGGGCCCTCGCATTGAACTCAGAAGGGGCCCTAGTATTGAACTCAGAAGGGGCCCTAGCATTGAACTCATAAGGGGCCCTAGCATTGAACTCATAAGGGGCCCTCGCATGGACCTCAGAAGGGGCCCTAGCATTGAACTCAGAAGGGGCCCTAGCAATGAACTCATAAGGGGCCCTCGCATTGAACTCATAAGGGGCCCTCGCATTGAACTCAGAAGGGGCCCTCGCATTGAACTCAGAAGGGGCCCTAGCATTGAACTCAGAAGGGGCCCTCGCATGGACCTCAGAAGGGGCCCTAGCATTGAACACAGAAGGGGCCCTAGCATTGAACTCAGAAGGGGCCCTAGCATTGAACTCAGAAGGGGCCCTCGCATGGACCTCAGAAGGGTCCCTAGCATTGAACTCATAAGGGGCCCTCGCATGGACCTCAGAAGGGGCCCTAGCATTAAACTCATAAGGGGCCCTAGCATTGAACTCAGAATGGGCCCTAGCATGGAACTCAGAAGGGGCCCTAGCATTGAACTCATAAGGGGCCCTCACATGGACCTCAGAAGGGTCCCTAGCATTGAACTCATAAGGGGCCCTCGCATGGACCTCAGAAGGGGCCCTAGCATTAAACTCATAAGGGGCCCTAGCATTGAACTCAGAAGGGGCCCTAGCATGGAACTCAGAAGGGGCCCTAGCATGGAACTCAGAAGGGGCCCTCACATGGACCTCATAAGGGGCCCTCGCATGGAACTCATAAGGGGCCCTAGCATTGAACTCAGAAGGGGCCCTAGCATTGAACTCAGAAGGGGCCCTCGCATGGACCTCAGAAGGGGCCCTAGCATTGAACTCATTAGGGGCCCTAACATGGAAGTCAGAAGGGGCCCTAGCATTGAACTCATAAGGGGCCCTCGCATTGAACTCAGAAGGGGCCCTAGCATGGAACTCAGAAGGGGCCCTAGCATTGAACTCATTAGGGGCCCTAACATGGAAGTCAGAAGGGGCCCTAGCATTGAACTCATAAGGGGCCCTCGCATTGAACTCATAAGGGGCCCTCGCATTGAACTCATAAGGGGCCCTCGCATTGAACTCAGAAGGGGCCCTAGCATTGAACTCAGAAGGGGCCCTAGCATTGAACTCATAAGGGGCCCTCGCATTGAACTCATAAGGGGCCCTAGCAATGAACTCATAAGGGGCCCTCGCATTGAACTCATAAGGGGCCCTCGCATTGAACTCAGAAGGGGCCCTAGTATTGAACTCAGAAGGGGCCCTAGCATTGAACTCATAAGGGGCCCTAGCATTGAACTCATAAGGGGCCCTCGCATGGACCTCAGAAGGGGCCCTAGCATTGAACTCAGAAGGGGCCCTAGCAATGAACTCATAAGGGGCCCTCGCATTGAACTCGTAAGGGGCCCTCGCATTGAACTCAGAAGGGGCCCTCGCATTGAACTCAGAAGGGGCCCTAGCATTGAACTCAGAAGGGGCCCTCGCATGGACCTCAGAAGGGGCCCTAGCATTGAACTCAGAAGGGGCCCTAGCATTGAACTCAGAAGGGGCCCTAGCATTGAACTCAGAAGGGGCCCTCGCATGGACCTCAGAAGGGTCCCTAGCATTGAACTCATAAGGGGCCCTCGCATGGACCTCAGAAGGGGCCCTAGCATTAAACTCATAAGGGGCCCTAGCATTGAACTCAGAATGGGCCCTAGCATGGAACTCAGAAGGGGCCCTAGCATGGAACTCAGAAGGGGCCCTCACATGGACCTCATAAGGGGCCCTCGCATGGAACTCATAAGGGGCCCTAGCATTGAACTCAGAAGGGGCCCTAGCATTGAACTCAGAAGGGGCCCTCGCATGGACCTCAGAAGGGGCCCTAGCATTGAACTCATTAGGGGCCCTAACATGGAAGTCAGAAGGGGCCCTAGCATTGAACTCATAAGGGGCCCTCTCATTGAACTCAGAAGGGGCCCTAGCATGGAACTCAGAAGGGGCCCTAGCATTGAACTCATTAGGGGCCCTAACATGGAAGTCAGAAGGGGCCCTAGCATTGAACTCATAAGGGGCCCTCGCATTGAACTCATAAGGGGCCCTCGCATTGAACTCATAAGGGGCCCTCGCATTGAACTCAGAAGGGGCCCTAGCATTGAACTCATAAGGGGCCCTCGCATGGACCTCAGAAGGGGCCCTAGCATTGAACTCAGAAGGGGCCCTAGCATTGAACTCATAAGGGGCCCTCGCATTGAACTCATAAGGGGCCCTAGCAATGAACTCATAAGGGGCCCTAGCATTGAACTCATAAGGGGCCCTCGCATTGAACTCAGAAGGGGCCCTAGTATTGAACTCAGAAGGGGCCCTAGCATTGAACTCATAAGGGGCCCTAGCATTGAACTCATAAGGGGCCCTCGCATGGACCTCAGAAGGGGCCCTAGCATTGAACTCATAAGGGGCCCTAGCAATGAACTCATAAGGGGCCCTCACATTGAACTCATAAGGGGCCCTCGCATTGAACTCATAAGGGGCCCTCGCATGGAACTCATAAGGGGCCCTAGCATTGAACTCAGAAGGGGCCCTCGCATGGACCTCAGAAGGGGCCCTAGCATTGAACTCAGAAGGGGCCCTAGCATTGAACTCATAAGGGGCCTTCACATTGAACTCATAAGGGGCCCTCGCATTGAACTCATAAGGGGCCCTAGCAATGAACTCATAAGGGGCCCTCGCATTGAACTCATAAGGGGCCCTCGCATTGAACTCAGAAGGGGCCCTAGTATTGAACTCAGAAGGGGGCCTAGCATTGAACTCATAAGGGGCCCTCGCATGGACCTCAGAAGGGGCCCTAGCATTGAACTCAGAAGGGGCCCTAGCAATGAACTCATAAGGGGCCCTCGCATTGAACTCATAAGGGGCCCTCACATGGACCTCAGAAGGGGCCCTAGCATTGAACTCAGAAGGGGCCCTAGCATTGAACTCATAAGGGGCCCTCGCATGGACCTCAGAAGGGGCCCTAGCATTGAACTCAGAAGGGGCCCTCGCATGTACCTCAGAAGGGGCCCTAGCATTGAACTCAGAAGGGGCCCTCGCATGGACCTCAGAAGGGGCCCTAGCATTGAACTCAGAAGGGGCCCTCGCATGGACCTCAGAAGGGGCCCTAGCATTGAACTCAGAAGGGGCCCAAGCATTGAACTCAGAAGGGGCCCAAGCATTGAACTCAGAAGGGGCCCTAGCATGGAACTCAGAAGGGGCCCTAGCATTGAACTCAGAAGGGGCCCTAGCATGGAACTCAGAAGGGGCCCTAGCATTGAACTCAGAAGGGGCCCAAGCATTGAACTCAGAAGGGGCCCTCGCATGGAACTCAGAAGGGGCCCTAGCATTGAACTCAGAAGGGGCCCTCGCATTGAACTCATAAGGGGCCCTCGCATGGATCTCAGAAGGGGCCCTCGCATTGAACTCAGAAGGGGCCCAAGCATTGAACTCAGAAGGGGCCCTAGCATTGAACTCATAAGGGGCCCTCGCATGGACCTCAGAAGGGGCCCTAGCATTGAACTCAGAAGGGGCCCTCGCATGTACCTCAGAAGGGGCCCTAGCATTGAACTCAGAAGGGGCCCTCGCATGGACCTCAGAAGGGGCCCTAGCATTGAACTCAGAAGGGGCCCTCGCATGGACCTCAGAAGGGGCCCTAGCATTGAACTCAGAAGGGGCCCAAGCATTGAACTCAGAAGGGGCCCAAGCATTGAACTCAGAAGGGGCCCTAGCATGGAACTCAGAAGGGGCCCTAGCATTGAACTCAGAAGGGGCCCTAGCATGGAACTCAGAAGGGGCCCTAGCATTGAACTCAGAAGGGGCCCAAGCATTGAACTCAGAAGGGGCCCTCGCATGGAACTCAGAAGGGGCCCTAGCATTGAACTCAGAAGGGGCCCTCGCATTGAACTCATAAGGGGCCCTCGCATGGATCTCAGAAGGGGCCCTCGCATTGAACTCAGAAGGGGCCCAAGCATTGAACTCAGAAGGGGCCCAAGCATTGAAACCAGTTTGGGTTTCATAAACTGGCGTCATTTACATGCATTTCCTGTCATTGCGCGCACTTTGTGATACACATTTTCCACAAAAGGTGGAATTCATGATACTTTCCAGTAACATTTTTCTAGGGGTGCACGCGGACACGAGCAGCGGGTGCACGGGGGCACGAGCAGCGGGGGCACGCGGACACGAGCACGCGAGCAGCGGTTGTTTGAGGCTCCGGTCTGGTGCGTCCTCGTGACACACATTGAGGATGCGGCTCGTGCGGCTTCTGCTCAAATGTAGCCTGAAATGATGGATTCGGATTTGAATTATGCACAATTCTGGATCGATAAGCACATGGAAAGAACACGAATTTAGCACAAACCTAATTTATGGCTAGATGTATGAAGACATTTTGCCTTCGCAAGGTCCGATTCGCAAAACACGGGGCAGTTTGCGACCTCAGAAAAGCGAATCGGTTTATAGCAACGCTTGATTGCGAGCCAGAAGCACGTGACCAAATCACAATCTGGGTTTGGGACTAGATACCACATTGGTATTTGAAAAGGGCTTGTGTAGTTTAGAATGAGGAAATAAAAAGCATCACCCATGTGGCGAAATGCGGTCTCACTACAATTGCCCCTCTGATAGAGGTTCACCTAAGTTGAAAGAGCCTCCAGGAACCAATGAAATTCATGGGGCCAAGAGCTCCTCTGAGGTCACTGACAGGCTCAGTGTGTTCCATGTCCCTTCCGTCCCCTTGGGGTCATTAAAGTTCCTAGAGGAAAGGTGTGGATTCCCAGGCAGGACATTTGCCTCACGGCCGGATGGTTGTATTCACAGACAGCCCACTCCCTCTCAATGCCTTTGCAGCTTCTATGTGATCCACCCTCCTGGTTTGCACCTGGTTTGATAAGTTTCTGCCTCGATAGGCCACACTCCTGGTCCACCTCCTGGTTCACTGCAGCTTTGATAAGCCCACTGTCAGACTCGCTGTTGCTTTGATGAACTTCCGTCTGGCCGTCCTTTGGCTTATATATACTCCAGTCCACCCTGTCTCTGGCTTAGATCCTCCTACCTCTACCCTCACTCTGGCTTCGTTGGACCTCCCGTCTCACACTGGTTGGTCCACCTCCTGGTTCACTGCAGCTTTGATAAGCTTTGATAAGCCTATTGCTGGACTCGCTCTTGCTTTGATGGGCTTTCATCTTGCCTCTACCTGGCTTAGATAAGCCTCAGTTCACCCTTGCTCTGGCTTAGATCTGCCAGCCTCCCCCCTCACCTTAGCTTTGATGAGCATCCCTCCTACACATGCAGATCCACAGCTCTGACTCACATGGCCTTGGTCATCCAGCTCGTTGTTGGTCAGCTTAAGTTTGTCGAAACTGACCACCTGCCTCATCCAGGTGTCTCCAGAAGCCAGCGAGTCGGGGTGAATGTATACCCGTGGGGGCACAGGAGAGTCCGCGTTGCCAGCCACCATCCACTTTGAACTGTGATAGACGTACCTGAGAGAAAGAGGATGAAGCAGGCAGTTAAGGTACCATCACCATGCACAATGTGTAGAGCAAAACATGTGCACCGGGACAGTGGAGTAGGAAGGTGGGTGAATAAGTGTCATAGCATCTGAGAGTGGGTGCACATGTGAGAAAATGAGTGAATGAGTGTCATAGCATGAGAGAGTGGGTGTACAGGTGAGCACACGTGTGAATGAGTGTGATAGCGAGTAAGACTCTGCATGTAGGTCAGCAAATGTGGGAGTGTCTCGGGCAAGTGAGAGTGGCTCTGCAGGTGCACAAATGTGAGAGTGACTGTCACAACATGTGAGAGCGACTATATAGGTGAGTAATTGGGTGAGTGACTGTCATAGCACACAAGATTGATTGTATAGGTGAGCAATTATTGATTGTCATAGTATGTGAAAGTGGGTATATACGTGAACAAATGTGTGGGTGCGTGTCCCCAGCATGCGGGAGAGGGTGTACTGGACAGCAAATGTCTGAGCATCTCCGGTGCATGAGAGTGGACGTCTCCAAATGAGTGAGCATCTCAAACAGGTAAAAGTGTGTGTGTGAGTGTGCAAGTCTGTGTGAGCAGGTAGAGGAATTTTTGTCTTAGAGGGCATGCATAGGAGTACACATAATTGAGTTAGAGTGTGAATGAGTAAGTTTGCAAACACCAGCCCGCGTTTGATGAGAGTGAGTGTGTGTGTGTGCGCGCGCATGTGGGTGCATGAGCACCCTTATGAGCACGTGTGACTTGGGGAGGGTTGTGTTTGTAATTGAGTGCGCATTTATATTTGAAAGTCTGTGGATGAATGAGTGCATGCGTTTGACACTGTGTGGATGCCTGCGCGTAGGAGTGACAAAAGGCATCTTAAAGGATATTACGAGGATGCAGGTTCAGGGAGTAATGCAGAGCTCATATTCATGAGTACAGGATGGATGAAGGTGGATGAGAGTGACTTCCAGATACTAGAGTGAGTAGGCATGAGTAAATAGTCTCTGAGTTAAGTTGGGTTCTGTAAAGGGTGAAGTGCGGTAGCAGCAAGCAGTTCTTAAACGGTGCTGAAAAAGGTGACCCTTCAACTCAAAGGGGGTGAGCTTGAGTATAAATTGGGGGAGTGGGGAGTGTTACTTTGCAGTGCTCGACCGCAGACAGAGAAGGCCGAACTCTGTTATTTTTTATTTGAAGTTTTGCAGTTGCAGAGTGTTTTGTGATTAGCTCCTGGTTTTGTGCTGGATATTTCTCTGTGAGGCAAGCAGTTGAATTCAGCATTGTTGTCTTGTGCTGCACCAGCACTTGGAGATGTTTGTCGCTGTCTGTTGATTACCTGGGTAGATAATGATTTGGGATGAGTGCTAGAGAGATGTGACACAAGGTGCATTGGTCTTTGCTGAGCTGTGCCCTGGAGAGAGGACAAGCTTCCAAGTAGAGAATTGGCACCATACCCACTGTAAGACCCAATCACACGGCCACCCCATTCCCACATACACTCTATAAACCTCACTTTGATCATGCCCATAGTGAATCATTTCCGCCGCACACGCCTGCAGACTAATAGGCTGTATGACCCGGGTCCACTCAAGGATCAAGAGTACTATGACATCTGCAGTTGACAATGTTCACACCCAGGTCAACAAATAGAACCCCCCCTTACTTCTACCATGCTCACTGAGTGACTGAGCGTGCAATGCCATGACAACGATCACCCTTCCTCACGGTCCAGTGGGTTGTATCCCCTTCTACCATCACACCTCAAGATCAGCAACACAAAGCCAACCATCCACCATCATAGCACCTTAAAGACTAAGGGGCATATGTATCAAACGATTTTGTATTCACAAACGCTGCGATTCGCAAAAAAACAGCGTTTGAAAATACAAAATTGCAAAACGCGATGTATGAGCCATTTTCGCATCGAATTATTAAGGAATCGCTAATCATGCGATTCCTTAATTTTGCGTAAGCATTTAAGGAATCGCAAATTGCGATTCCTTAAATGCTATGTAACAAGCACCCAAGTTGTGCGATTTCTCCTTAAGAAATCACAAATTACCACCAACTTCAAGTTGGTGGTGATTTGCGATTTCTTTGAAAAATGCACTTTTTGGCATTTTTCAAAGTGCCATGTGGCGCACATACATGCCCTTAGGGCATGTATGTGCGCCATATGCACACACATGATCATTTCAGGGGTGCATCAGGGTGTCCTTATGATACCCTTGCATCCTTGAAATTATTCTTAATTTGCGATTCTCTAATTGTGAATCGCAAATTGAGAATGACTTCCCATTCATTCCTATGGGCCTCCTGGTATTCCTTAATTGCAATTTTGCAATTTGCTAATCGCAATTAAGGAATGACAAGAAATCGTAAAATATTTGCGAATTTTTAAATACATCCCGTTTTGCGATTCTCAAATAGCAATTCTCAAAAAATCGCTATTTGAGAATCGCAATAACGGATTTTGATACATATGCCCCTAGGAGTAGAATATCACCCTCAACAACCATCAAGCACACTCAACTGAGTGGATGATCACGGCCACAGAAACCCGTATAGTACAAGGGCACTCCTCTCTGCCACATTCACTGCAAGATCCTACCTAAACCAAGTCTGCTACAAGAGTCAGCGGTAGGCTCCGTCCCTCATCCACTATGGCCACTGCAAGTCTGAAGCCACAATCTCCTCATCCTGCTCAATGAAGCTCAGAATACCATCCAGTGGTGCACCATGTCACTGTCAAAACCAAGACCACCATACCAGTGCCCCTCCACCTCAACAAATGAAAGAATACATGCCTAACGCCTTCTATATTAGCCCACATCACCCCACCACCACCACCACCACCACCACCACCACACATTCAGAAACCATTTGCCTTTTATCATGCTGACTGCAAGGCCAAGTTCATGATGTCAACCTCCTGTCAAAGTGTCCACTTGAACATCTCAGTGCATGCTCACTGCACAACATGGGCAGTGTACCCATAGTAAGGTGCAGAGCACCCAGCTAATCCGTACTCCACTACACCCACTGTAAGATCGAGGAAATACCACAGTGAGGTGGTGAGCAGGACTCCTGTTCCCTCCTCCACTGAAAACATTGTAAGATCAAGGTAATAGACCCACAATGAGACAGAAAGCACACTGACATTCCGCAGTCCACTATGCCCATTGTAGGAGCAAGTCAATATACCACAGTGAGCTGGAAAGCACACTGTTTCACCATAATCCATCATGTCCAGCATAAAGCCAAGGGCAATATAACCAGAGGAAGACAGAGCGAGCACACTGGAGTTCCATAATTCACAAAGCTGAGTGTAAGACCAATACAATATCTCTAGAGTGAAACCGACATCACTGTGCCTTTCTGCCGACATCCCGACTTTAACACCTAGAACAGCATACCCAGAGTAAGACGAAGAACACACTACCATTGATACTCTACCACACCCACTGTAAGACCAAGTCAATTTACCTGGAGAGAGACAGACAGCAAACTGCCTTTCCATTATCCACGATGCCCACTCTAGGACCACGGGCGATATACACACAGCGAGACGGAGAGCACTGGGCCATTCCATACTCGACAATTCCTACTCTAGGACTGAGGGTAATACACACAGCGAGAGGGAGAGCACCCTGCCATTCCATAATCTACGATGCCCACTGTAGGAACAAAGTCAATATACACCCAGGGAGAAGGAGAGCGCCCGGCCATGGCCTACTCCATGATACCCACTCTAGGACCAAGGGCTATATACACACAGCAAGAGGGAGAGCAGTCTGTCATTCCATACTCGACAATGCCCACTCTAGGATCGAGGACAATATACACACAACGAGAGGGAGAGCACCTTGCCATGGCATACTCCACCACTCCCATTATAAGACAAGTCAATGTACCCACAGCAAGACGGACAGCACACTGCCATTTCATATACACAGAGCGAGCAGCAGAGCATGCTGCCATTTCATATACACAGAGCGAGCAGCAGAGCACGCTGCCATTTCATATACACAGAGCGAGCAGCAGAGCACGCTGCCATTTCATATACACAGAGCGAGCAGCAGAGCACGCTGCCATTTCATATACACAGAGCGAGCAGCAGAGCACGCTGCCATTTCATATACACAGAGCGAGCAGCAGAGCACGCTGCCATTTCATATACACAGAGCGAGCAGCAGAGCACGCTGCCATTTCATGCTCCGCCAAGTCCACTGGAAGACCGCAAGCAAAGTACCAACAGCAAGATTAAGAGCACCCAAAATGTTTTACAATCCACCATGCCTGCTGAAAGACCAAGTCAATATACCTGGAGCAACACAGAGTGCACCCTGCCATTCCATAGTCCACCAAGCCTGCTGTAAGAAGTAGTCTATACCCCACTGCCTGGTGCAGAGCCAGCAAACAAAAAAATACAACGATGCTCTAGCATCATTTTATTTTTCATTTGCCAGCTTGTGCCTGGAGGGGCGGGGCACGGGAGGATGGAGGAGGAGTGCTGGTGCACTCCCAAAGTGCTCATGTGGGTTTGGCCAGCCGGAGTGGTTTCACAGATCTCGCTTGCTGAGAGAGGAGTTTGTTTGCTCTGACTGAGCCGGAGCTGTCAAAGGTCCAACCAAGTCAGAGCAAATAGCTATGTCCTGGGGGTGGGCACCCTGGGACATAACAGGAGCCAGCCCTGGGGGTAGGTGGTCCCCAGGGCCATGTATAGCTCCAGGAGGGTGTGGGTGGCTCCATCTTTCTCTTAGCATGGGCTGGCTGTGCGAAGGCGTGGTCCCCAGGGCTGTATATGGCCCCCTCCCAGTATTAATTATTATTTAGGCCCTGGGGAGGTGGTGGTCCCTGGGGTCCAGGGGTTCGTGCAGACCCCCACCAAATAATTTTCTTGCCCCGGGGTGTGGTGGTCCCTGGGGCTTTTTAAAAGCTCAGGAGGGGGGTCCGTGCAGCCCCCCTCCATTTTTCAAAACAAAGCCCAGGAAAAGTGGTGGTCCCCTGGGCGCAATGAGCCTTAAGAGGGGGCTCTGTGTGCCCCCTCCTTTTTAAAAAAACTGACCCCAGAACCTGGCCCACCCGGGGGCTCTATTCAAAACAAGCGCTGGAGCCTGTGCTTGTTTTTTTCACATTTTTGCAGCCGATTTGCAGCTCCATCACGTTTCTGCAGCAAACATTTTAAGTGTTTTTTGTCCTGGCTAGGCCCCTTTGGGACCCCATTACCAGACTAAGGGGCAGGGTATTCCTGCTCACTTTTCTTTATTTTTTTAAAACTTTTTTGTGGGACTCGGCCGAAGCAGAGTCCCAAGATGGCAGTCAACACTTCCTTGTTGAAGTGTTGGCAGCCAATCACATTTCAGCATGGGAACTGTTGGATCCTTTGATTTGTTTTTTTTTAATAAGTCAAAAACTACTGAACGAATTTACATCAAATATCAAAAAAGGGTTCTTTCTGGGTCAGGAGCTTCCTTCCTGCCAAATGTGGTGTAATTCTGTCCAGCGGTTAGGGCTATGGTTGTGTCTAAATCTCTAAGGAAATGAGCATGGGGAAAACACGATTTTTGAATCCCCCCCTTTTCTTGCCCCCCGCTTGATGGATAACTCCAAAACTTTCCATGTTCAACAAGAATTACCGGCACACCTTTTATTGGAAAAATCATGAATATTCATCAAACGATGCCACAGATGGCAACGATATAGGCAGATCAAAAAATGCTTTTTCTATGGAAACGTAGGTCTAACTAGAACTATCTACTGACGACTGCCAGTAGGCAGCTAAATATCACCTACTGGCAGTTTACAGTAGGTAGTTATAGTTAGGACAGAGTCTCCATAGGAATAGCATTTTTTGACTTGGCTATAACTTTGGCGTTGTTTGACCGATCTTCATGAAATCTTCCAAAAAAAAGGTCAAAGTAGGTTCTGGTTATCATGGAAAGTTTGGGTGTGATCCGTGCAGTGGGGACCGAGAAATAGGGATGCAAAAAAAGGTGCATTTGTAATGTAGCATTAGCCAGCCTCAGCCAGGTGTTTTATTCTTGTAGGTTTACACAGTTATTGATGTGAACCAGCCTCAACCTAGTGTTTAATGGTTGTTTTGGTTCTACACGATTATTCACACTGGCCAGTCTCAGCCTGGTGTTTTATGGTTGTTTTTGTTCTTAACAGTTATTGACATGGGTCGGTCTCAGCCTGATGTTTTATGGTTGTTTTTTTTTCTTAATAGTTATTGACATGGGTCGACCTCAGCCTGGTGTTTTATGGTTGTTTTTTGTTCTTAACAGTTATTGACATGGGTCGACCTCAGCCTGGTGTTTTATGGTTGTTTTTTGTTCTTAACAGTTATTGACATGGGTCGACCTCAGCCTGGTGTTTTATGGTTGTTTTTTGTTCTTAACAGTTATTGACATGGGTCGACCTCAGCCTGGTGTTTTATGGTTGTTTTTGTTCTTAACAGTTATTGACATGGGTCGGTCTCAGCCTGCTGTTTTATGGTTGTTTTTTTTCTTAACAGTTATTGACATGGGTCGGTCTCAGCCTGGTGTTTTATGGTTGTTTTTTGTTCTTAACAGTTATTGACATGGGTCGGTCTCAGCCTGGTGTTTTATGGTTGTTTTTGTTCTTAACAGTTATTGACATGGGTCGGTCTCAGCCTGGTGTTTTATGGTTGTTTTTTGTTCTTAACAGTTATTGACATGGGTCGGTCTCAGCCTGGTGTTTTATGGTTGTTTTTGTTCTTAACAGTTATTGACATGGGTCGGTCTCAGCCTGGTGTTTTATGGTTGTTTTTTGTTCTTAACAGTTATTGACATGGGTCGGTCTCAGCCTGGTGTTTTATGGTTGTTTTTGTTCTTAACAGTTATTGACATGGGTCGACCTCAGCCTGGTGTTTTATGGTTGTTTTTGTTCTTAACAGTTATTGACATGGGTCGGTCTCAGCCTGGTGTTTTATGGTTGTTTTTTGTTCTTAACAGTTATTGACATGGGTCGGTCTCAGCCTGGTGTTTTATGGTTGTTTTTGTTCTTAACAGTTATTGACATGGGTCGGTCTCAGCCTGGTGTTTTATGGTTGTTTTTGTTCTTAACAGTTATTGACATGGGTCGGTCTCAGCCTGGTGTTTTATGGTTGTTTTTTGTTCTTAACAGTTATTGACATGGGTCGGTCTCAGCCTGGTGTTTTATGGTTGTTTTTGTTCTTAACAGTTATTGACATGGGTCGACCTCAGCCTGGTGTTTTATGGTTGTTTTTGTTCTTAACAGTTATTGGCATGGGCCAGCCTCAGCCTGGTGTTCTATGGTTGTTTTGGTCTTACACAGTTACTGACATGGACCATCCTCAGTCTGGAGTTTTATCTGTTGTTTAAGTTTTACACAGCTGTTAACATGGGCCAGCCTCAGCCTGGTGCTTTTGATTATTTTAGTTTTACATAGATAATGACATGGGCCAGCCTTAGCCTGGTGTTTTATTGTTGTTATAGTTTTACACAGTTATTTACATGGCCCAGCCTCAGCCTGGTGTTTTATCCATTGGTTTTGTTTTAAACAGTTATTTATTGACATGAACCAGCCTCAGCCTGGTCTTTAATGGTAGTTTAAGTTTTACACAGCTATTAACATTGGCCAGCATCAGCCTTTTGTTTTATGGTTGATTTAAATTTACACAGTTACAGACATGGGCCAGCCTTATCCTGGTGTTTTATTGTTGTTATAGTTTTACACAGTTATTGACCTGCATAATATGCTATAGGCCTCCCTCAACAACAGCAGGCGCTAATCGAGGTCCTTTGTAATATGGCGCTTTCCCACTCTAGACTGCTCATCGGGGGGGATTTTAACCTGTGGTTAAATAGGAATTTAGACTCAGGCTATAAGAACCTCCTCCAGTCTTGCGAGCACTTAAACCTGCAACAATGGGTCACAGAGCCAACACACAAGGTAGGACATATATTGGATTTCATTTTCTCCAAGAAACAGGTCATGGGAGCAGTGGACACCCTGCCGGTGGGCTGGTCTGACCACCACCTGATTAAAGTTTGGGTATATAACCCCAGGATGAACATCCCAACTATTAGTGTGGCAAGGAATTATCAACGTAAGGACTGGAAGCGGCTTCTGAAAAAGGCAACAATATCCCCTGTATTTCTCATTAATGGGCTCTTTGATGCAGATAAGCTGGTGCAAGAGAACTATTCGGCCTTTTGTGAACAGATAAATATAAGGCTGGCTCAGACTGCCCCACTAAAAAAAGTTATTAAAAAAAACAGGCAGACCCTCAGCCCCATGGTATAATGAAAAATTAAGAAACCTGAAACAGGGCTGTAAGCAGGCGAGAGGAAGTGGAGAAAGGTATATGCAGATGAGGATAAAACCCCCTGGAAGGCGGTAATAACTACCTATAAAAAATAAATTTTTATAGCTAAAGCAGAGTACTTTGCAGACACCAGCCTGAAAGTGGCAAATAGCGCTAGAAGTATCTTCAAAATAGTTTGTGATATTGCCAACCCGGATTGTTAAAAAAAATACAATACATCCCACTCAAGATCTCTGTGAGAGTCTAGCGACCTTCTATGAGGACAAGATCTGAATAATTATTGACGGACTCAAAAGGGGTACCATGACTAAGTAGGAAGATCAGAATGGCAGGGCTAGGAGATTATTATATGCGAAGAAGAAGAGATGGGCAGGGGCTGAGCTCCCTAGAGCACTTTGAGATACCCTCGGTGGAGGATTTTAACAGAGTAGCTCTAGGTGTTTCCTCAGGATCCCCTATAGACCCACTACCACACAAAATGTGGAAGGAATTGGGCCCAGAACTTTTCCAGATACTCCGGCAGATCTGCAATCAATCTTTGAGCAGCGGGTTAGTGCCGGCTTGCTGGAAACAAGCGATGGTGACACCACTCTCGAAAAAAGCAACGCTTGATCCAGCTCGTCCAAAAAACTATCGACCCATTTCCGTTCTACCCTACCCAGTAAAGATCATAGAGCGTCGGGTTAGTAAGACAGTCTCTCAGTTCTTAGAAACTAACAACAAACTAGAGGATGTGCAATTTGGCTTCCATCCAGGACGTGGAACAGAGACTGTTCTGGTGACCGTGTTGGACGATCTTCGAATGCGAGCACACAGGGGATAATCAGCTATACTGATTTTGCTTGACCTGTCTGCCGCATTTGACACGGCTAACCATGAGGTCCTTCTAGCCAGGCTCGAATAGGTTGGGGTAGAGGGAACAGCACTGAAGTGGTTTCAATCCTACCTATTTAATAGGCAACAGGCAGTGGCCGTCCCCCTTATCCATCTGAGCTTATTAACATCCTGTACGGTGTCCCTCAGGGATCTGCGACCAGCCCAATACTGTTTAATGTTTACATGAGCCCTTTGCCATCATAAGGGCTCACAATATTAATCTTGTGAACTACGCAGATGATACACAGCTTATCCTGTCTAGAGAGGGAGACCAATCCATATCATTGGAAGACTTCCACGCATGTATGCAGGACACTGCACATTGGCTGAGACAGAACTCTTTACAATTTAATGCCGTTAAAACAGAAATCCTATGTTGTGCAGTCGGAAAAGTTCCTCCTTTGCTTCCAATTAATTTTTGGCCCATTCCTACGGCCACCCCACTAGTACCCTCAGAGACAGAGTGTAACCTGGGAGTGAGGTATGACGACAAACTGAGCCTAGAAACTCAAGTGGACACAACAGTCGGGAGTTGTTACTCCCTTATTAGAGTACTCCGGAAGATTCTCCCAATGCTACCAACACAGGCTAGAGCACTGATAGTAAGAAGTATTATCTTGAGCCGGCTGGATTATTGCAATGCCTTGCTGCTGGAGTCTCCAAGGTATTTGATTGAGAGACTCCAGAGAATCCAGACAATGGCGGCTAGGCTAGCCTTAATGAGGCCATGACGCTCATCTGCCTCTCAGACTCTCTCGGAGCTGCATTGGCTCCCAGTATCGCAAAGGATACAATTTAAGTCACTCTGCACTGTGTTTGAAGCTCCGCACGGTGCTGGACCTAAACCAATGCAGAACAAATTTGTATGGTATGTTCCTACCCGGAGCCTTCGTTCTTCCTCTGCCAAATTGGCGAAAGTGCCTAGATTTAGAAGAACAAAATCAGGATGTAGGGCCTTTAGCACCGCAGGGGTGCGGCTCTGGAGCAAACTCCCAACTGATATCAGACAGTAGGAAGACCTACTTCAGTTCAGGAAAAGAATTAAGACATGGCTCTATCCCAGAGCGTGACGCCTATTGTTTTTCCTAGTCCTCTTCTGCCTACATTGCTCACTGCCTATCCATATCATCTGTTGATCAATTGGGCACGCGTATCATAGCGCCAGGGTACCCGTACGGTGATAGTGTGCTTTAGAAGTGTCGATAACATTAACATTATTCACATGGCCCAGCCTCAGCCTGGTGTTTTATTAGTTGTTGTAGTTTTACACAGTTATTTATTGAAATGAACCAGCCTCAGTCTGGTGTTCTATGGTTGTTATAGTTTTACACAGCTATTAACATGGGCCAGCCACACCCTGGTGTTTTATGGTTGTTTTAGTTTTACACAGTTATTGATATGGCCCAGCCTCAGCTGGTGCTTTATCCATTGTTTTAGTTTTACACAGTTATTGACATGGGCAATCCTCAGCCTGGAGTTATACGCGTCATTTTAGTTTTACACAGTTATTGACATAATTTGGCCTTGGCCTGGTGTTTTCTGGTTGTTTTAGTTTTACACAGTTATTGATCTGAGCCATTTTCAGCCTGGTGTTTGTTTTGCCAATGTTGAAATTAGATAGGTCAGATTAGAGGTTTGCTCTTACTTGTTGTTTTAGTTTTATACAGTTAATGACATGGGCCAGCCTCAGCGTGGTGTTTTATCAGTTGTTTTAGTTTTACAGTTATTGATAAATACCAACCTCTGCCTGGTGTTCTATACGTTGTTTTAGTTTTACACAGTTATTGACATGGATCGGCCTCAGCCTGGTGTTTTATCCATTGTTTTAGTTTTACAGAGTTATTGACATGGATTGGCCTCAGCCTGGTGTTTTATCCATTGTTTTAGTTTTACAGAGTTATTGACATGGATCGGCCTCAGCCTGGTGTTTTATCCATTGTTTTAGTTTTACAGAGTTATTGACATGGGCCGGCCTCAGCCTGGTGTTTTATCCATTGTTTTAGCTTTACACAGGTAATGACATGAGCCAGCCTCAGTATGTTGTTTTAGCCAACGTCAGTCTGCTGTTTTATTCGATGTTTTAGTTTTACACAGATAGTGACATAAGCCAGCCCTAGCTTCCTGTTCTATGCATTGTTTTAGTTTTACACAGTTATTGATATGGCCCAGCCTCAGCCTGGTGTTTTATCCATTGTTTGAGTTTTACACAGCTATTGACATGGGCCAACGTCAGTCTGCTGTTTTAGCCAACGTCAGTCTGCTGTTTTATTTGATGTTTTATTTTTACACAGTTATTGATATGGCCCAGCCTCAGCGTGGTGTTTTATTCGTTGTTTTAGCTTTACACAGGTAGTGACACGAGCCAGCCTTAGCTGCCTGTTCTATGCGTTGTTTTAGTTTTACACCATTGTTGATATGGGCCAGCCTCAGCCTGGTTTTCTATGTGTACTTTTAATTTTGTATAAATCCAAAGAATGGGTTACTGTTCCTATGAGGACACGACTAGTGTTCAGAGAAAAGAAAAATAGGGAAAGGAGTTTCTAGGATCTATTATCGCAAAGTGACACAATCACAAATGATGTCTCTTGTTGCCCTCACACATCCCAAGGGATGTCATGCTTCATCATCGGGCGTTGCTCCTTGTAAGGCCAGCGCTGCAATGCCCTACGGGTCCCCCGAAGGGTCTCTTTAGCAGAGATTTTTTTATTTCACATTATGATGAGTGCACGCATGCGAGGGTAGATGTAGCAGACTCGCACACCCGGCAAAAACCCCCGTAATGGTGCAGGCGGTCATGCGATAGCCTATGGAGCCTATTGCACAATATTAATAGGTCGGTAATACCAGTGGCTACTACGAGCTGGCGCCACCCTATACAAAACACAAGGGTGACCGCTCTACCACTTCAATATACAGGGGTTATCTTTTTTTGAATTTCACAACTATAAATAACCGTTTTTGGTCCTGATGAGGCACCAAGGATTCGTTTGACCACTACAAGGGGCGAAACATGTCGACCTTTCAGTTACTAGGGCACATCATTACCCCACCAGTAACAACAACCTTTTTTTCTGACAGGGGAACCAACACATTAAAATATATTTAAGGTATCTCCTAGCCAGTTTTAAATACTCATTCACTCACTCACCTTTACATCCCCTCTTATACAAACTCACACTCTCACTCATCATACGGCGAAATAAAAAGATCTCCGCTAAAAAGACCCTTCGGTGGACCCATAGGGCATTGCAGCACTGGCCCTATGAGGATCAATGCCCAATGATGAAGCATGCCATCATGTCTGTGTTTATTTATCTCAATATCCGGAATGTCACTTCATCTGGCTATTCCCTCCCTTCCCAGCATTCTTTATCTGCTCTAATGAAACCTTCAGAGGCAGGTGGAACAGACATCCCTTGACAAAGCCTTAAAGCAGCTATAACACCAGAGGGACAGAGAAGATCGCCCACATCTGCTGCATTGTAATAGTTCTATCAACGAAAAAAAAAAAACGTCTTTATCATAAATCCCTTATAACTATCACATTTTTACTTTTCACTTTTATTTTACCTATAAAGTTTTACTTGTAATTTTTTAAGTTTTAAAGATATAATATAATAAATGGAAATAGGTCAGTAGGGGATAGGAAAGCAAAAAGGAACAGGAAAAAATGGGATAGGAGAGTCAAAAAGATGTGGGTAAGGGGGGTGGTATGGGAGCATTATCATGTGTAAAAAAAAAAGGCGAAGAAATAAAAAAAATGCAAACAGAAAGAAGGCAGGAGGGTGCAGGGTCAAAAACATTTCAAACATTAGCAGGATTTTTAGAAACAATGTAGAGCTATTTTCTTTGCTAATGCTTTTGTAATGGTGTTCTGCATTGGCAAAAATCGAAAGAATGCATCTTAGCCAATAGCCCATACAGCATCAGCAAAAAATAAATAAAAATGCGATGACGATCATGAGCACATGCGACTGATGCAGTCTCGTGCTTCTGTCATAATGATGTGATAGCTCTGTGTGATGATGCATATGTGTGCATGCGTCACCATGCTTGCAAGTGCATACAGCATGGTGCGGACACCATTGTGTGTTTTTTTTTACCCTTCCAAAATGGCCGTTGTCTATCTTTCACTGGGTAATAAGGGGGAAAGCATCATAGGAGGGAAAGACCAAGAAAATGTATGAGCTCCCAAGGTATGATAAAATTAAAAGAAGCAAGAATTTTCAAAACCAATTTAGGGGTTAATGTGCAACTGCAGTGAGGCAGAAGGGGGGAGCTGAAACAGACATAGCGAGCTATAGTTATAAAGTAATCTGTCATGAATTTCAATGCAAAAAGAGTGGGGGTGAAGAGATACCTGCAAACATCCAATAGCATCAGGTGAGAGTTGAGCCGAGGCATGATTGATAAAGTCTCAAGCTAAAGGCTGAAAGAGAGAAGCTGACGATAGCCAATGGCTGAAGGGGGCGGACCCAAAGCCCACCCTATGTCTCTTGTTAGCACTTGGTCTACTAGACAACTGCACTGCCAAACATCAGACCAAAACTTTCCTAAATGCAAGCAACTGAAGGCAACAAGTCATCCAATCAAAAACCAGTACAGAAGAAATGCTCCAAAGGTGGGACAAATCTAAGAAGAAGATGGGGAAAGAGATAATCAAGACAGGTATCCAATCAAGAGACAGAGGCTGACCCAAACACCAGTGTATGTGCATAGGAGACAGACTGCTAAAACTGTGTGTAGGTGAGACAACCGTAGATGAGATCCATAATGAAAAAGAAGAGTAAAAGATACAAAAATTAAATGCGTAAATGAGAAAAGTACAACAGGGTAAAAAATAGAAGTATTTTAAAAGGAAGAAGAGGCAGAAAGAAGTAAAACATGAAGAAGTAAAACAATTGAAGTGTGGAGTATATTCAACTTATAAATGTGGTGTGCTCAATGTGTAAAGTCTTGACTTACCATCTATGGTGTCAACAATTATGTGAGAAATTGCAATTGTAAACATGGATGGACAGTCTCTTATACAATGTAGGACTTTTGTGAACAACATTGACAATAACACATTATAAATGAACAACTTCAATTATTTTCTGGGTGAGTCCCCAGTGTGTCAGTCCCTCCACTGACACATGGAAAGATGTAGAACTTGAGTCTTTAACTTATATAATGCTCAATATAAGACTTTAAAAACTAACCACTCCACCTAACAATACCAGAGCAAAGTGTTCCCCCCTGCCACTAACATGACCTACACATGGCTACAAGGAACCCAACAACAAAACATCAACCACCCTCCAAATGCGAACAGTGATACCAAGAGTAATACTGCATCCTCATTCCACTTGACTACAGTGAAACCAAGAGCAGAACAGCAACTCTGTCCCCATGTCAACAGTTAAACCAAGGGCAAAACACCCCCTTCTTCCACATGCGGATACCGAAATCAGGAACAAAACAACAACCTCCCACCACATTACTACAGTGAAACCAAGAGCAAAACGTCAGCGTCCCTACACATGCTAAAACTGGAACTAAAAGCAAAACACCAACCTCTGTCCACATGGCCACAGTGAATCTAAGCACAACCCACAAACCTCCAACTTCTACCGTCCCCCAGTGACACCAAGAGCAAAACACCAACCTCTGTCCACATGGCCACAGTGAATCTAAGCACAACCCACAAACCTCCAACTTCTACCGTCCCCCAGTGACACCAAGAGCAAAACACCAACCTCTGTCAATATGGCCACAGTGAATCTAAGCACAACACACACACCTCCAACTTCTATCGTCCCCCACTGACACCAAGAGCAAAACACGAACCTCTGTCCACATGGCCACAGTGAATCTAAGCACAACACACAAACCTCCAACTTCTACCGTCCCCCACTGACACCAAGAGCAAAACACCAACCTCTGTCAATATGGCCACAGTGAATCTAAGCACAACACACACACCTCCAACTTCTACCGTCCCCCAGTGACACCAAGAGCAAAACACCAACCTCTGTCCACATGGCCACAGTGAATCTAAGCACAACACACAAACCTCCCCCTCCATATTCCCCAGTGACACCAAGAGCAAAACACCAACCTCTATCCACATGGCCACAGTGAATCTAAGCACAACACACAAACCTCTCTCCCGAACCATTACCCAGATTAAACCAAGAGCAAAACACCTACCTCTGTTCAAATTGTTATCGTGAATCTAAGCACAACACACAAACCTCCCCCCTCCGCATTGCTACAGTTACTCCACAAATTTGTATGCAAACCAGAGCAACACACCAACTCCCTCGACACACAGTGAAACAAACGACAACATCAACCTCCCACCACATACCTACAGTGAAAGCAAGAGCAAAACACCAACTCCCTCCATATGCCTAGAGAGAATCCAAAAACAAAACACCAACCTCCCACCCCATACCTGCTGTGAACCAAGAGCAAAACTCCACCCTCCCTTCAGATAGTTCCAGTGAATGGAGTCAGTTGTTAATGCCTTCACCTGTATCTTTTGTTATCCACCGGCACAATATCCATGGCTATGTAGTACTGCTGGTGCGGGTCCAGGCCATTGATTTTTACCCTCATTGCTGGGAACATTCTCCTGCAAAGAAAAGAAACAGGAGTAAGGATGTTTGATAAATGCGTGAAGAACCAGCTGGTCACATAATGAATACATAAAACAGAGACTGTTCGGGCAGGGAAACAGAACAGAAATCTGCTCCCAGCTGGCAGGAGCATGTTTAAATCTCCTGCCAGCTGGGAGCAGACAAGCCTTCCCTGCCCACACTGCTGGAGGCACAGAAGGAATGTTTGTTCGTTTGGCGGGAGATTTAAAAATGCTTCCACCATGCGGTAGCAAACACATGTTTCCCTGCCTATGCTGGTGCAGGCAGAGAAACTACTGTGTCCTGGCGGTGGGCTCTCTGGACAGAGAATGGACCCAGCCCAATAAATGAGGTCCCCAGGGCCTTTTATAGGAGCGCTGCACCCCTTCCATTTTTTAATGCATTCAGCCCCAGGGGATGGGATAGCTGGAGCCCAAGAAGGCTCAGGAGGGGGGCCGCTAGCCCCCACCTCTTAAGTATGTAGTTAGGCCCCAGAGAATGGGGTCCCAGGGTACTACAAAGGCTTGGGCCGCACAAACCCCATTCCCTGGCGTGGTGAACCAAAAAATGATGGGTTTAAATTCAGATCTATGGCTGAGGGTGAATGTTAGATTTGTTCAGCATTCCATCCATCGTTTGCTCTTTTTGCTATTACACTGTACAACACTACATTCTATGGCCATCAACTTCATGAACTCCACTGTACTCTACACTTTTAGAGTCTATGCTATTACACTGTACAACACTGTACTCTAAACTATCCACTATATGCCATCCACTGCGTCAGTTCACTCTACAACACTTTACTGTATGTCACTCCACTCTATGCCATTCCACTCTACTCCAATCCACTCTATGCCATTCCACTGTATGCCGCTCCACTCTACCTCACTCCACTCTATGCCACTGCACTGTACGCCATTCCAGTATACACTATTCCACTGTATGGCGCTACAATGTAAAACACTCAAGTCCATTGCACTCCACTGTTCGCCACTATATTGTACGCCAAACCACTCTGCTATTCCATTGTACACAAAGCCACTGTATCACATTCCACTCTATACTACCCCACGCTATACCACTGAACTCTGAACTCTACACCGCTCTACTGTACGGGATTCCTTTGTACGCCACTCCACTGGACTCCACTTCACTCTTTTGCACTACCGTTTGCTCTATCCCACTTCACTCTATGCCACTCCAGTCTATGCCACTCTTCTCTATGCCACTCTTCTCTATGCCACTCTTCTCTATGCCACTCCAGTCTATGCCACTCCAGTCTATGCCACTCTTCTCTATGCCTCTCTTCTCTATGCCACTCTTCTCTATGCCACTCTTCTCTATGCCACTCTTCTCTATGCCACTCTTCTCTATGCCACTCCAGTCTATGCCACTCTTCTCTATGCCACTCTTCTCTATGCCACTCACACTCACTGACTGCTCAGCTGGGAGAGCCACACTGACTGACTGCTCAGCTGTGAGAGCCACACTGACTGACTGCTCAGCTGTGAGAGCCACACTGACTGACCGCTCAGCTGTGAGAGCCACACTGACTGACTGCTCAGCTGTGAGAGCCACACTGACTGACTGCTCAGCTGTGAAAGCCACACTCACTGACTGCTCAGCTGTGAGAGCCACACTCACTGACTGCTCAGCTGTGAGAGCCACACTGACTGACCGCTCAGCTGTGAAAGCCACACTCACTGACTGCTCAGCTGTGAGAGCCACACTGACTGACCGCTCAGCTGGGAGAGCCACACTCACTGACTGCTCAGCTGTGAGAGCCACACTGACTGACTGCTCAGCTGTGAGAGCCACACTGACTGACCGCTCAGCTGGGAGAGCCACACTCAGTGACTGCTCAGCTGTGAGAGCCACACTGACTGACCGCTCAGCTGGGAGAGCCACACTCACTGACTGCTCAGCTGGGAGAGCCACACTGACTGACTGCTCAGCTGGGAGAGCCACACTGACTGACCGCTCAGCTGGGGGATGCTTGTGGGCCAAGCACCCATGTGAATGGCTCGTAGGGAATGGATGCTAAGCCACAAGACACATTAGGACCCATTACTTAGCAAGAGGCTGAGTACTCAGCTGAAGGAGTTGTTGCAACAGCTGAGAGAGCCCCATCAACTATCCGCTCATCTGGGAGATGTAGACATCTTTGTCTTTCTTGAGTAACACCTTTAGTCAATCAACTTTTCACTGAGCAACTACACTGATGCGCATACGTTCTTCCTTTATTGCCAGGTACTTCTTGGGTTTCCGGATGTAGACACCAACTACTGGTCAGCTATGCCCTTCCAGAAGAGCTACCTAGGTGTGAGATCTTTAGTACTGTTTATTTTGGAAATGTTTGACAGTGTTCAAGCAGAGTATACACATTGTAACAAAGCATTATTAGTTAGAGGGGAACATTTCAGACTGAGATTCCTTGCCAAAGGCCAAGGAAAGGGCACATGGACTCCTCCAACACAAGTAAGGGCTGTTCATGGACAACATGAGACGTGGACACAAGGACACCAGCTTGTGTCTCTTCATTGAACGCTGCTTCTGTTGTTCAGAAAGGGTATGTGGGTGGTGACTGTCTATTACACTCGACAATGCCCACTAACATACGGTAATAATGTTACAATTGTCCCTATTGTTCACTGCCACTATCTTGTTTATTTTTATGATAGTTACAATTCATAACAAGTGCCCTATGATAGGGTTTAATACATTTTCAAAATATATCCTAGCTTTCCAGTATTCTTGAGAGTCTATAGTCTTGATGAAAGAAAGTTTTGGTTCCAATAACTCTGCCTGTACGGTCTCACAGGACTGATAGTTCACTAGAATGCATCTCACTCGAGTCATTCTAAGTGGATGGCAGGGGATCGCAGTCCACTGACTTCTCTGTCTCGTGCTGGGACATTGACTAAGTCTTTAGTGCCAGGGGGTCTGGGAAGGAATTTCCTAGACCCCCTGGCACTAAAGACTTAGTGTCATGTTCTACTGAGAAATCTAAAAAATGTGTCAATGGTTACTGACCACTCAGCTAAGAGACCCCTTTTGGAATACAACTGAGATGGAACACTCACTGGCAGAGATCCCTCAGCGGACAGAACTGTTTATGGTGAGCACTCAGCAGGGAGATGTGCAGAGAATGACCCCTCATCCTGAAGACACACGCATACTGCTTTGTTCAATGAGTAGTGAGGAATCATTTGGAGGACTCACAGCAATTGAGAACTCAACTCAAGCACCCAGCATTTGTTGGCATTAAACTGTGAAAGCCCGTGCGATCAGCAAGTTGGATGGGAGACCTCTCGGGGCCACACACCAGGCCAGGAGACCTACAAGGAGCAAACGTTCTGCTTGGAGACTCATCGGTAAAGGCCACTTAATAAGAGAGTCAAAGGTCCCCATGAAGTACCTGCAGTTGGAGACACTTCAGGGCCACAAACACAGTGTGTAGGCCCACCTGGGGTCACAACAAAACTAAAAGACATGAAGAGAGCAATCATTGAACGTGGAGGCTGCTGCAGGTCCAGACTCCCAAAGACTCACCACTTATTTCAAGGACCTGTTAAAATCAGCCAATCAGCTAAGAAACCCGTTGGGCTCATCAGTGGGCGACCAATGGGAGAACATTGGGCAGCACCTAATCAGCTACGTGCTCCCCTCCCACTCTTTTTGGAGACTCCACCTGCTTCAACACCCTCCACATTCTCCAAAAGGCCTTCAAATGGATCCCCCCGAATCAAGGAAGACAGTCACCCACGCACTCATAACCAGCAGACTGGACTACGGGATTAACAAGTCTCTACACCACAGCCAGACTCATCCTCGGCATCCCGCCACACGAACACATCACCCAGAACCTGTGCAACCTCTACCGGCTCCCCATCGAGAAAAAAGTAACCTTCAAGATATTCACCCATGCCTACAAATGCCACAACAACACTGGACCCCAATACCTCAATGAAAGAATCTCCTTCCACACATCAAAGAGGAACCTCCGATCTGCCGACCTCGCCCTCACCCAACCCCAGCGCATCCACAGAGCAGGAACGGGCGGAAGAACGTTCTCCTACACCACGGCCTAGACCTGGAACAAGTTACCAATCAACACCCCACCCTGCACATCTTCAGGAAGACCCTCAAGACCTGGCTCTTCGACTGAGCAGAGTTGCACCCGCCTCCCCCCCAGCGTCTTGAGACCCTCACGGGTGAGTAGAGCGCTTATAATTCCCCAAATTGATTGATTGATTGACCCGCAGAGCCTGGCCAGTCATCTGGGAAACTGATTTCAAGTCACCACTAAGGTGACCTGTTGAGGGCGAACATTGCTAACAAAAATGTTACCTGACACAAATATTGTGTCCTAATGATTTTATTCCCGGGCTCCTGATATACCTCCGTAAGAAAATGGTTGTCCAGAGAGGTTCATTTTTGATGTGTGTTTTTAGATCACTGGAGAATTAATTTAGCTTGGGTAGACTTTGTTGGTCCAGTCCCAATGTTTCTGGACAACATTTTTTGAAAATGGTGGATGTATTGCAGTGATGATGTAATTTTTCAGGAACCATGAGACCTGTATACTTCATTTTGGCGTCAAAACATAGGTTTTTTGGGTCAAGTAGTCTTATAGAGATAGAATATAACTCTTCTGAGCACCTTTCCGGCTATTATCCAAACATAATAGAGGAAGAAGAGACATATGTAGGAATGAAAGAAATAATAATGGTTTCTAATCATTTTATGTGTACAACAAACACTGTTTATGATCGGAATATGTAAAAAAAATGTTTATTACTCCTGTTTTAGACCCATTTTCATAGTTCACTTTATTTGTTCAACAATCACTCATGGTGCATTTGCAGAATGTTGAACATTTGAGAAGAGCGTATCGACAAGGACGTCTTTTTGTAGCACAGGTTTTGCAAGTAGATGCACGTGTAAGTTCTATGGATAGAGGCTTTAGAAATTTCGTAAGTTTTAGCACCCCATCAATATCTTCCCAACCAAATTCACACAGATCATTCTCTACATAAGCATGATCCAAAATCATTTCTGATCGAGTAGAACGCTCTTTTAATGCGTCCACGCACGGAATATGACGTTGGTGGAAGGCCACTTAGCTGGACTGATCTCTTGAACTCACTGTGCCGAAGATCGTCAAACGTGTGACAGTCAGAACTCATTTTCCACACATGCACAAGGTATTTTCTACGTCTTTAATTTAACATTCTTCTTCTGTTTTAGCAAATCCTTTTAGAAACTTCACAGGTTCAGCAGTAAAAGCTCCATACTTTGTTCCAATTTTGCTCATAGAGTCATCACCCGTAAGAATATCTGCCTTGATAAGAACACTGGGCATCTCTGGGTCAAGTTTCTTGCACAGAATATGAAGCTGGATTAAGTGTATTTGCTCCAGTGTTCCATAACGTATCCGTAACTCTGACAATCCTTGACTTATAAACATTGCAACAAGTCTAAGTACCAATTCTAAGTAGCACATCTAACGTAACATCTGTGTCATTTGACAGTACGATGACTCGATTGGAACCATTTTGAACAGCCCACTCAACATGTGACAAAACACGAAGGTCAGTTTCCTTCAATTTTCTGTTGAGTTTTTTAACAAGATGGCCCCTAGCTTTTGAATATATGTGCAGTCCGTGCAATGTGCACACTGACTTTGATATCTGTAGAACAGTCTGAACGACCTCTCCAACATTTTGCATGGATGAAATCTTGACCATTTGCAATAATGACACATAGTTCACAAAAACAGTTGTTTTCAATTAGGACAACATTTTCAATTGAAATTCTTTAGGTGAATATTTTTTTTAGCTCTTGTGGGAGTTTGCGCTTCACTGGTTTGGTTGCAGCGTCTCCATCAAATAATGCGTTTATTGGAAGAAGATCATGCGACAGAACATCCTTGATAAATTCATCCCTTTTATTTTGCTAAATCCATCTCTCTATGTGCTTGCAAAAGTTGTTTTTTGTAACCTGTTTTGTGGTGGCTGGTTGGACAAAACGTTTACTATGGCAATTAGAGCATGGAAGTTTCGCTTTAGTGATTCTGTCAAACAGCTTTTTTTCTTTCATTACAAACCTCTCCTGCTTCGGTTCTGCGAATAGTTTTGATCCATGTTGCAGGACATCTTGTAGACGTTATCCACATATTGTTTTGTCAATACGTTGTGTAGTGGCACAGGCTCAGTCATTTCAAAGGAGTTTCCTTGCCTCTGCATGAAATGAAGATGGCTGTCAACATGTTTATTAAAGTGTTCCCTTCTCTTTCCCACAGGTTTGTGGTGAGGAAGAGTTTCACGATGATTAATTATTTTGAATTTGTCATCTCTCTGAAAACATTGCAAATAGAAAGAAGTTCATGGTAAACTAGCTGCCATGTAGTAACATATTCACTTTTACGTGCCTGATCAACAATTCACTTCGAGCTTTTCTGTGATCTCGGGATCATCCGTTCTAGTTCAATATCTGGATCCAGAGCATGGAATCTTCCCTCTCCGTCTTAGTTTTCTGTAAAGGTATGCTTCTTCCACCTTTAGCTTCTTCACTCTTTCCAAATACCAGGACCCATATCTCCGGTAGTTTATGCTCCCAATCGCCTTCCTGATCAGCATGTACCAAGTCTTTGACTAGAGCTATCATGTGTAAAACAGTTCCCCAGGACTTGCAAAGTTCTGATTTTTCTACACATTCTTTTACAAACTCTATGAACTGGGCTTTCTGATTCTAAACTGAGTTTATTGAACACTGCCTGGCTTTGCATTAAGTCTTTTGAATGAAATGAAACTAGTGCCGTGTTCACTTCTGAGATAAGAAATGAAAAACCTAATTTGTCATTCTTGTTTCAGAAAGCATTCCAACACGATGTTTCTATACCCTCAGAAATGATGAGCTTACTTTGCAACAGACAAACATAATGTGTTATATAATCTCCTACACCGACGACACTCAACTGATCCTCTCCCTCACCAAGGACCCCATCACCGCCAAAGCCAACCTCCACGAAGGAATGAAGGTCGTTGCCGAATGGATGAAGAACAGCCATCTGAAGCTGAACTCAGACAAGACGGAGGTCCTCATCCTCGGACCCACCCCCTCCGCCTGGGATGACTCCTGGTGACCAGCCACACTCGGAGCCGCCCCGACACCCTCCGACCACGCACGCAACCTGGAAATCATCCTCGACTTAATGCTCTCCATGAGCAAGCAAGTCAACGCCGTCTCCTCCTCCTGCTTCAACACTCTCCGCATGCTCCGCAAGCTCTACAGATGGATCCCGACAGAAACAAGTAAGACAGTCACCCAGGCCCTCGTCAGCAGCAGACTCGACTACGGAAATGCCCTCTACGCGGGGGCCCCGACCAAGCTCATCAAACAGCTACAACGCATCCAAAACGCCTCGGCATGACTGATCCGTGCCACGCCACGGCCACATCACCCCCCACCTGAGGGACCTGCACTGGCTCCCCTTCAGCAAGAGGATATCCTTCAAGCTCATCCACGCACACAAGGCACTCCACAAGACCGGCCCTGCCTACCTCAACAGACGACTCTCCTTCTACATCCCCAACCGCCAGCTACACTCCACCGACCTCTCACTAGCCACCGTCCCACGCATCCGAAGAACTATCACCAGCAGGTGATCCTTCTCCCACCTCGCCGCCAAAACATGGAACACCCTCCCACTGAGCCTATGACAGACCCAAGACCTGCTGACCTTCAGGAGAACACTCAAGACCTGGCTGTTCGATCAGTAGGTTCCCCCCCCCCCAGCGCCTTGAGACCCTCGCGGGTATCTAGTGCGCTTTACAAATGACCGATTGATTGATTGATTGATGGATTGTTTCCACTCAAAACTTACTGCACAGTTTTGCTTCCAAATATTTCAGCCTTAATAAGTGCATCGTCTATGCCACATCCATTGAGATAACTTCCTGCACACCGCAACACAACTTTTGTTATGTGGAAAACTCCCATCATTGGCTAAAGATCATCAAATTCTACTGGATTGCTCACAGAAATGTCAGCTACAAAACAGAAAACACATTTAGCACAGAAAATTGGAGGGATAGGCTGGTCTTTAAGTTGAGCACGAACTTTTTGGTAATTTTAGGAGCCGTGTATTCTGTGGTGTAGCTTGTGACTGGAGATATTATTACAGGTAAAAACGCAACCTTCTTTGATGGGATGGTGTTGTGGGAGTTCAGAGCATGAATTTCAGGCCATGGAGGAACTGGCTTTTTCTTAATCCGTCAGTGCGCACCGAATAAGCGACATGATAAATTCAGCTAAATCATCTTTGCGGAACGCTGCATCGGATGGAAGACCCATGCCCCCAGCCACGCTGAAACTCTCTGGTAGACTGGCATCATGTTGGCACGGCAGTTGGGTTATAAGTTTGCAGCTTTGTTTGTTTATGCCTACAGCTGCCACAGCTTGTTTTCCAGCAGCTACGTCATAGGTACAGTCTTGAAAACACACCATGGCAGTGTCATGCGTGCTGGATGGTCCAGACAAAGAAGAGCTGTCTTCAAAAGCAAAATTATCAAGAGCAGCAATTGTAAATCCTTTCCTGGTGAAGTGACTTGGAAGTGGTGTGCCGTCGGATTCACAAGATTTCACAGCATGAATTGCTGCTAATGAGTTCCTGCTCCGTACAATATCTTTATAACTTGTTGATGCACCAGACCGGCTCATTGAAGTGATTAGCTCTATACTTTGGCCTTGTCATAGATTGCAGTCATCGGGAGTAGCAGATCTTTCTTTTAGCCGTGATGTCATTCATAACAGAGAGCACAATGGAAAAGACAGCACATTTGCACGGCATAAGCATGTCGGGTCATGGGATGGTCTCCCACTTCTACGCTTATATCTTCAAAGTCATCATCAATGTTGTCGGCTACTGTTCGGAACTCAAGAACTTTAGTTTGGAACAGTTTTACTTTGCTCATATTAAACAATGATGTAAATAATGTTAAGATAACATCAGGCATTCATGTTGACTCCCATGATTTGTGGAGCTCACGCGTGTCATTGAGTCAAAAATCTAAATCTCACAGGCCATTTCTTAAAACGCTTCCTGCTGATTTTACTGCATCCTCTCATCTTAGTTGGCAGCAGGAACTTCAGGAGTGAAATCAGCTGAGAACACCATAAGTGTCTCGATCGTTTTGTTAGACTGACAACAATGAATTCTGTTATTGTGCATTCTCACCAGAAAAATCTTCATTTCATTATTATGAATCAATAGAGTTTCATCAATGTTGACCATTATTTCTACGATCTCACTGAGTGTGAAACCGTAACGAGCACTCAAGAACGGCTTTAAAACTTAATTTGCTTTTTCAAAGAGTGCAAACTTAACTGAAGGCTGGCGGTTACGTTGCTGCTGGGAGCTCACTGTACATTCATATTTCAAAAGTATGCAGGCATGCAGTTTGGGTCCGCTGCAAACACATGCACCTCGCTGTTAAGATCAGCTACTCGGCCGGAAACTTCATCTTGGAAGAAACTAGGTGCAGATAAAAGCAGGTTTGCCCGTTGAGACTCGCACACTCTGTAGTTTGTTCTTTCATCCATCCCTTTGGCCCCTGTTATGGCTAAACAACAGATAACACATTGAAGATTCTCTGCTTCCTGGTCAGTTGTTAGAGGGAACGAGGGGCAGCCATCGATCTTCTAAGTGGAAGGGCATTGGGTTTGGTTGTCGTCGCTTTCTCAGAAGACTCGCATTCTTGTTCTGATTCACTGGTTTCTGCTATTTTTGATACATTTTTCCAGGCTTGATTCCACTGTATATCACTTGTAGAGCTTGTTGTTACAATGATGAATATTTGATCACCTTCACCCATCAGTTTAAATCGTTTGTGAACTTTGCCTTGCTGTATTTCTGCAGCATCTCAAACTCTCTTCTGTCCAGCTGGAGTTGATTTTAGCTTTTCTTTCGGAGTAGTTAGGCATATGGCACATTTTGCTTTGTTGAAGGAATCCTCATATTTTGTAGCTAGAAACCATCTGTCAGCAGGTAAAGATACTCTGATACCACCGGCTTCGCTCATGTTTACCAATTTGAATCAACCGAAAGCCTGAAACACAAACAATGTTGAAATGAATTACCGATATGACGGCTAAAACACATCGTTATAGAGCCACCGTTTTGAAAAATGCACAAGGGCTGCTGTGAGGAGTTATTTTATGTCTCTGTAAGAGTACTTGACCCCAAAAACATATGTTTTGACAACAAAATGAAGCATATAGGTCTCATGATTCCTGAAATATTACATCATCATTGCATCACATCTGCCATTCTTAAAAATATTGTCCAGAAAAATTTGCCCGGACTGCAATGTCTACCCAAGCTAAATGACTTCTCTAACAATACGAAATATGTAATCCTGAGCAACACAACAAACAAACAAACATCCAATGTGTTTCGCTCTTTTAAACAGAGCTTCTTCAGGGCTGGACTTTGTTATCGGATGCCTAATCATATTATCCTACAACAAGCACATCCACTGTTACTGGTTCAGCAAGAGTCAACATGTGTGTGTCCAATGTTCGAGTGCCTGCCTTTATTAAACAGTTTATGTTGTGATCAGAACCAGCCATGGTCTCTGCACCCCAAGAGGTGATTTTACACAACTCGCACATTGGGTGATTCACACTTTCTTTTAGAAAGTATTTTGCATTAGAGCAGTGTTTTCTGCAAGGAATCTGAGCTTCTGAGCACCCACCTGGCTTTGTCATGTTTACAAATGTCCACCAGAATGCTTATCGGATTTGTGTTGGAAAAAATATCACCAGTGACGTTTCATTCTCAAGGACACAGTCAATGAAGAAGCATTGGTGTGTCAACTCAGAGAACCACATCACTGGCGAATTTGAATGATGCCCAGGCCTAATTGTTACAGATAACGTTGTCATGAAATCACGTCCTAAACCTCGCCATTGGCATGCAAGAAAGGAAAGAGATCTTTGCAAGTATTGTAAACACAAATATAGATGTATAGAGCAGGAGGCACGGTGGAGGAACGAAGGACCGGATGAACGACGATTGCATTTTGCAACTTGCAATTTGCGAGTCGCAAAATGCAATGTACAACAGTGTCACAGACACTATCTGCAAATCCAAATACGGTCGCAGATTGCATACCTCATCAATATTTATGAGGCAAGCGCAATCTGCGACCCCATTGGGAATGGCCAGCACTCCCAGGGATGGTGGCCTGCTGGGATCAGCAGACCACTGTGCCTTGGACTGCTTTTAAATAAAGCATTGTCAAGAATTCCTGTCATACGAGGGGAGGAAAACGGTAACCAGCGAAAACGGACTACATCTCCCAGGATGCTTAGCGGTTGAGAGGTTATGTAAACAGGAGAGCTGTTACATAACTCAAGGGAAACACGCCCTTATGTAAACAGGAGAGCTGTTACATAACTCAAGGAAAACACGCCCGATAAAGGGAGGAACCGGGAGGTACAAGGCTGTCGGATATTGTGTTTACACCGACGTACCTGCTTCGTGAAGAGCAGTGTTCCGGAGTGGTGCTCCAGTAAGGCAAGAACGGAGGTAGGTCGAGTCGTTACTCCCTGGGCCGTGTCTTGCCCCATCGTCACCTGTGAAGGACCCGGAAGCTCTACCGGTCAACCATTGAGCTTCGCTTTTTGACTCGGCTGAGTCCAAGCGCAGTGGCGCTTTTGCTGGTTGGAGTCGTAACTCCCAGCCCGACCAGAGACACAGGGACTGCCAGCTGTAACGCACACCAGGAGGTGTTTGCCGCGTTACAGACTCGGAAGTCCACAGGATCGATCGAGCGGCTGCTCTCGGTTCAGTCTTCTTGCTTGTGATTGGGGTATCGGTGACGCATCACCAGGAGGTGACTCCGCGTCCCGGTGCAGTCTGAGGAAGAGGTTGAGCGGCTGCTCCCTTCAGGTAGAGACCCCGGCTGGGTGTTTCCCTGACTCCTCGATTCTCCCCAACACTCTTCGTGCCCCTCACAGCCTACCGATTGGCATTGTCGGCCATTTCATTTCTGCCCTCTGTTGGCATACGCCGGGATCGGCGTATATGCAGAGGACGGTTAGGACCATCCGTGCTGTGGGCTGGTAACGTACTTAGCCTGGAGGATTCCAGTGACTATAACTTTTGTTTGTTCTTTGTATTTTATTTGCCTTCATTAAAAGAACTAACCCTTCACAAGTGGTTGCGTCCTCATTGTCGTGTCTGTTAAACGATCCTGAGACGTTCAGGGCGTTACAAGCATTTCCGTTTTAAATGCAGCCCGTTTCCCTTAAAGGAAAATGGGATGCATTTAAAAAACAAAAATTAAACTCCAGTTTGCTCTATCAGTATCCAGGTGAGACGTCTGGATTCCGATGGAGCACAGCTCCACGGTGGGACACCTGGATACTGATGGAGCACAGCTCCACAGTGAGACACCTGGATACTGATAGAGCACATCTCCACGGTGAGACACCTGGATTCCGATGGAGCACAGCTCGATGTTGAGACGTCTAGATTCCGATGGAGCACAGCTCCACGGTAATGTAAATTGATACTTGTATAGCGCACTAACCCGCAAGGGTCTCAAGGTGCTTGTACGAATACCGCTGTGGAACCCATCCTGGCTTTCCCTGTGAGGCGTCCACTCCTGGACACCCCCATGGTGGAGGCCAGGCATCCTTAGCGTTGTGGGGGCCGTTGTGGAGATTAAGCAAGCTATTGCCCAGAGTTGCAGAGTGGGACTCCATGATTGGAATAGGCACCGAGGCGAGAATTATCATGTCCGTGGAATTTTTTGAGACCAAGACCCGCCGAGGCGGGGAATTGAACCCTGGTCCCGGGCTAGACCTCTGCATCAGGGTCTGCCGCTCTAATCATTGAGCCACACTTCTGAGACACCTGGATTCCGATGGAGCACAGCTCCACGGTGAGACACCTGGATTCCGATGGAGCACAGCTCCACAGTGAGACACCTGGATACTGATGGAGCACAGCTCCACGGTGAGACACCTGGATACTGATTGAGCACAGCTCCACAGTGAGACACCTGGAAACTGATGGAGCACAGCTCCACTGCGAGACACCTGGATACTAATGGAGCACAGCTCCACGGTGAGACACATGGATACTGATGGAGCCCAGCTCCACAGTGAGACACCTGGATACTGATGGAGCCCAGCTCCACGTTGAGACACTTGGATACTGATGGAGCACAGCTCCACAGTGAGACACTTGGATACTGATGGAGCACAGCTCCACGGTGAGACATCTGGATACTGATGGAGCACAGCTCCACGGTGAGACACCTGGATACTGATGGAGCACAGCTCCACGGTGAGACAATTTGATACTGATAGAGCCCAGCTCCACGGTGTCACGCCTGGATACTGATGGAGCACTGCTTCACGGTGAGACACCTGGATACTGATGGAGCACAGCTCCACGGTGAGACAACTTGATACTGATAGAACACAGCTCCACGTTGAGACACCTGGATACTCATGGAGCATACCTCCACGGTGAGACACCTGGATACTGATGGAGCACAGCTCCACTGTGAGACACCTGGATACTCATGGAGCATACCTCCACGGTGAGACACCTGGATACTGATGGAGCACAGCTCCAGGGTGAGACACCTGGATACTGATGCAGCACAGCTCCACGGTGAGACACCTTGATACTGATAGAGCACAGCTCCAGGGTGAGACACCTGGATTCTGATGGAGCACAGCTCCACTGCGAGACACCTGGATACTGATAGAGCCCAGCTCCATGGTGAGACACTTGGATACTGATGGAGCACAGCTCCACGGTGAGACACCTGGATACTGTTAGAGCATAGCTCCAGGGTGAGACACCTGGATACTGATGGAGCACAGCACTACGGAGGGACACATGGATACTGATGGAGCACAGGTCCACGGTGAGACACATGGATATTGATAGAGCCCAGCTCCACGGTGAGACACCTGGATACTGATGGAGCACAGCTCCACGGTGAGACACCTGGATACTGATGGAGCACAGCTCCACGGTGAGACACCTGGATACTGATGGAATACAGCTCCACGGTGAGACACCTGAATATTGATTGAGCACAGCTCCACTGCGAGACACCTGGATACTAATGGAGCCAAGCTCCACGGTGAGACACTTGGATACTGATGGAGCACAGCTCCACGGTGAGACACCTGGGTACAGATGGAGCACAGCTCCACGGTGAGACACCTGGGTACTGATGGAGCACAGCTCTAGGGTGGGACACATGGATACTGATGGAGCACAGCTCCACAGTGGGACACACGGATACTGATGGAGCACAGCTCCACGGTGAGACACTTGGATACTGATGGAGCACAGCTACACGGTGAGACACCTGAATACTGATGGAGCCGAGCTCCACGGTGATACACCTGGATAATGATAGAGCCCAGCTCCATGGTGAGACACCTGGATACTGATGGAGCACAGCTCCACGGTGAGATACCTGGATACTGATGGAGCCCAGCTCCACGGTGAGACACCTGGATACTGATGGAGCACAGCTCCATGGTGAAACACCTGGATACTCATGGAGCTTAGTTCCACGGTGAGACACCTGGATGTTGATTGAGCACAGCTCCACGGTGAGACACCTGGATACTGATGGAGCACAGCTCCACGGTGAGAAAACTTGATACTGATGGAGCACAGCTCCACTGTGAGACACCTGGATACTCATGGAGCACAGCTCCACTGTGAGACACCTGGATACTGATGGAGCACAGCTCCACGGTGAGACACCTGGATACTGATGGAACACAGCTCCACGGTGAGACACCTTGATACTGATAGAGCACAGCTCCACTGTGAGACACCTGGATACTCATGGAGCATAGTTACACGGTGAGACACCTGGATATTGATTGAGCACAGCTCCACTGCGAGACACCTGGATACTGACGGAGCCCAGCTTCACTGCGAGACACCTGGATACTGATAGAGCCCAGCTCCATGGTGAGACACCTGGATACTGATGGAGCACAGCTCTACGGAGGGACAACTGGTTACTGATGGAGCACAGCTCCACGGTAAGACATCTGGATACTGATACAGCATGGCTCCATGGTGTGACACCTGGATACTTATGGAGCACAGCTCCACAGTGAGACACCTGGATACTGTTGGAGCACAGCTCCACAGTGGGACAACTGGATACTGATGGAGCACAGCTCCACGGTGAGACACTAGGATACTGATGGAGCTCAGCCCCACATGTGAGACATCTGGATACTGATGAAGCACAGATCCTCGGTGAGACACCTGGATACTGCTGGAGCACAGCTCCACGGTGTCACGCCTGAACACTGATGGAGCACAGCTCGATGGTGAGACACCTGGATACTTTTAGAGCATAGCTCCAGGGTGAGACACCTGGATACTGATAGAGAACAGCTCTACGGAGCGACACATGGATACTGATGGTGCACAGCTCCACGGGGGGACACCTAGATACTGACGGAGCACAGCTCCACGGTGAGACACCTGGATACTGATGGAGCACAGCTCCACGGTGTCACGTCTGGATACTGATGGAGCACAGCTCCGCGGTGAGACACCTGGATACTGATGGAGCACAGCCCCACGGTGTCACGCCTGGATACTGATGGAGCACAGCTCCGCGGTGAGACACCTGGATACTTTTGGAGCTCAGCCCCATGTGTGAGACATCTGGATACTGATGAAGCACAGCTCCATGGAAAGACACCTGGATACTGTTGGAGCACAGCCCCATGGTGAGACACCTGGATACTGATGAAGCACAGCTCAACGGTGGGACACCTGGATACTGATGGAGCACAGCTCAATGGTGGGACACCTGGATACTGATGGAGCACAGCTCAATGGTAAGACACCTGGATACTCATGGAGCACAGCTCCACGGTGAATCACCTGGGTACTGATGGAGCACAGCTCTACGGTGTCACCCCTGGATACTGATGGAGCACAGCTCGATGGTCAGACACCTGGATACTGATGGAGCAGAGCTTCACAGTGAGACACATGGGTACTGATGGAGCCCAACTCCACGGTGAGACACCTGGATACTGATGGAGCACAGCTCCACGGTGAAACACGTGGGTACTGATGGAGCACAGCTCCACGGTATCACCCCTGGATACTGATGGAGCACAGCTCAATGGTGAGACACCTGGATACTGATGGAGCACAGCTCCACAGTGTCACCCTTGGATACTGATGGAGCACAGCTCGATGGTGAGACACCTGGATACTGATGGAGCACAGCTCCACGGTGAGACAGCTTGATACTGATAGAGCGCAGCTCCACGGTGAGACACCTGGATACTGATGGAGCACAGCTCCACTGTGAGACACCTGGATACTGATGGAGCACAGCTCCACTGTGAGACACCTGGATACTGATGGAACACAGCTCCACGGTGAGACACCTTGATACTGATAGAGCACAGCTCCACTGTGAGACACCTGGATACTCATGGAGCATAGTTCCACGGTGAGACACCTGGATATTGATTGAGCACAGCTCCACTGCGAGACACCTGGATACTGACGGAGCCCAGCTTCACTGCGAGACTCCTGGATACTGATAGAGCCCAGCTCCACGGTGAGACACCTGGATACTGATGGAGCACAGCTCTACGGAGGGACAACTGGATACTGATGGAGCACAGCTCCACGGTAAGACATCTGGATACTGATACAGCATGGCTCCATGGTGTGACACCTACATACTTATGGAGCACAGCTCCACAGTGAGACACCTGGATACTGTTGGAGCACAGCTCCACAGTGGGACACCTGGATACTGATGGAGCACAGCTCCACTGTGTCACGCCTGAACACTGATGGAGCACAGCTCGATGGTGAGACACCTGGATACTTTTAGAGCATAGCTCCAGGGTGAGACACCTGGATACTGATGGAGAACAGCTCTACGGAGCGACACATGGATACTGATGGTGCACAGCTCCACTGGGGGACACCTAGATACTGACGGAGCACAGCTCCACGGTGAGACACCTGGATACTGATGGAGCACAGCTCCACGGTGTCACGTCTGGATACTGATGGAGCACAGCTCTGCGGTGAGACACCTGGATACTGATGGAGCACAGCCCCACGGTGTCACGCCTGGATACTGATGGAGCACAGCTCCGCGGTGAGACACCTGGATACTGTTGGAGCACAGCTCCACGGTGTCACGTCTGGATACTGATGGAGGACAGCCCCACGGTGTCACGCCTGGATACTGATGGAGCACAGCTCCGCGGTGAGACACCTGGATACTGTTGGAGCTCAGCCCCATGTGTGAGACATCTGGATACTGATGAAGCACAGCTCCATGGAAAGACACCTGGATACTGTTGGAGCACAGCCCCACGGTGAGACACCTGGATACTGATGAAGCACAGCTCAACGGTGGGACACCTGGATACTGATGGAGCACAGCTCAATGGTGGGACACCTGGATACTGATGGAGCACAGCTCAATGGTAAGACACCTGGATACTCATGGAGCACAGCTCCACGGTGAAACACCTGGGTACTGATGGAGCACAGCTCCACGGTGTCACCCCTGGATACTGATGGAGCACAGCTCGATGGTCAGACACCTGGATACTGATGGAGCAGAGCTCCACAGTGAGACACATGGGTACTGATGGAGCCCAACTCCACGGTGAGACACCTGGATACTGATGGAGCACAGCTCCACGGTGAAACACGTGGGTACTGATGGAGCACAGCTCCACGGTATCACCCCTGGATACTGATGGAGCACAGCTCAATGGTGAGACACCTGGATACTGATGGAGCACAGCTCCACAGTGTCACCCTTGGATACTGATGGAGCACAGCTCGATGGTGAGACACCTGGATACTGATGGAGCACAGCTCCACAGTGAGACACCTGGATACTGATGGAGCCCAGCTCCACGGTGAGACCCCAGGATACTCATGGAGGACAGCTCCACGATGAGACACCTGGATACTGATAGGGCACAGCTCCACTGTGAGACACCTGGATACTGATAGAGCACAGCTCCACGGTGAGACATCTGGGTACTGATGGAGCACAGATCCATGGTGAGACACCTGGATACTGATGGAGCCCAGCTCCACGGTGAGACACCTGGACACTGATGGAGCACAACTCCACGGTGAGACACCTGGATACTGATTGAGCACAGCTCCACAGTGAGACACCTGGAAACTGATGGAGCACAGCTCCACTGCGAGACACCTGGATACTAATGGAGCACAGCTCCACGGTGAGACACATGGATACTGATGGAGCCCAGCTCCACGGTGAAACACCTGGACACTGATGGAGCACAGCTCCACGGTGAGACACCTGGATACTGATGGAGCACAGCTCCACGGCGAGACACCTGGATACTGATGAAGCACAGCTTCACGGTGAGACACCTGGATACTGATGGAGCACAGCTCCACGGTGAGACACCTGGATACTGATGGAACACAGCTCCACGGTGAGACACCTTGATACTGATAGAGCACAGCTCCACTGTGAGACACCTGGATACTCATGGAGCATAGTTCCACGGTGAGACACCTGGATATTGATTGAGCACAGCTCACTGCGAGACACCTGGATACTGACGGAGCCCAGCTTCACTGCGAGACACCTGGATACTGATAGAGCCCAGCTCCACAGTGAGACACCTGGATACTGATGGAGCACAGCTCTACGGAGGGACAACTGAATACTGATGAAGCACAGCTCCATGGTGAGACACCTGGATACTGATACAGCATGGCTCCATGGTGTGACACCTGGATACTTATGGAGCACAGCTCCACAGTGAGACACCTGGATACTGTTGGAGCACAGCTCCACAGTGAGACACCTGTATACTGATGGAGCACAGCTCCATGGTGATACAAGTGGACACTGATGGAGCACAGCTCCATGGTGAGACAAGTGGACACTGATGGAGCACAGCTCAACAGTGGAACACCTGGATACTGATGGAGCACAGCTCCACGGTGAGACACTAGGATACTGATGGAGCTCAGCCCCACATGTGAGACATCTGGATACTGATGAAGCACAGATCCTCGGTGAGACACCTGGATACTGCTGGAGCACAGCTCCACTGTGTCACGCATGAACACTGATGGAGCACAGCTCGATGGTGAGACACCTGGATACTTTTAGAGCATAGCTCCAGGGTGAGACACCTGGATACTGATGGAGAACAGCTCTACGGAGCGACACATGGATACTGATGGAGCACAGCTCCACGGGGGGACACCTAGATACTGACGGAGCACAGCTCCACGGTGAGACACCTGGATACTGATGGAGCACAGCTCCACGGTGTCACGTCTGGATACTGATGGAGCACAGCTCCGCGGTGAGACACCTGGATACTGATGGAGCACAGCTCCACGGTGTCACGCCTGGATACTGATGGAGCACAGCTCCGCGGTGAGACACCTGGATACTGTTGGAGCTCAGCCCCATGTGTGAGACATCTGGATACTGATGAAGCACAGCTCCATGGAAAGACACCTGGATACTGTTGGAGCACAGCCCCACGGTGAGACACCTGGATACTGATGGAGCACAGCTCCACGGTGAAACACCTGGATACTCATGGAGCTTAGTTCCACGGTTAGACACCTGGATGTTGATTGAGCACAGTTCCACGGTGAGACACCTGGATACTGATGGAGCACAGCTCCACGGTGAGACAACTTGATACTGATAGAGCACAGCTCCACGGTGTGACACCTGGATACTGATGGAGCACAGCTCCACTGTGAAACACCTGGATACTCATGGAGCACAGCTCCACTGTGAGACACCTGGATACTGATGGAGCACAGCTCCACGGTGAGACACCTGGATACTGATGGAGCACAGCTCCACGGTGAGACACCTGGATACTGATGGAACACAGCTCCACGGTGAGACACCTTGATACTGATAGAGCACAGCTCCACTGTGAGACACCTGGATACTCATGGAGCATAGTTCCACGGTGAGACACCTGGATATTGATTGAGCACAGCTCCACTGCGAGACACCTGGATACTGACGGAGCCCAGCTTCACTGCGAGACACCTGGATACTGATAGAGCCCATATCCACGGTGAGACACCTGGATACTGATGGAGCACAGCTCTACGGAGGGACAACTGAATACTGATGGAGCACAGCTCCACGGTAAGACATCTGGATACTGATGAAGCACAGCTCCATGGTGAGACACCTGGATACTGATACAGCATGGCTCCATGGTGTGACACCTGGATACTTATGGAGCACAGCTCCACAGTGAGACACCTGGATACTGTTGGAGCACAGCTCCACAGTGAGACACCTGTATACTGATGGAGCACAGCTCCATGGTGATACAAGTGGACACTGATGGAGCACAGCTCAACAGTGGGACACCTGGATACTGATGGAGCACAGCTCTACGGAGAGACACTAGGATACTGATGGAGCTCAGCCCCACATGTGAGACATCTGGATACTGATGAAGCACAGATCCTCGGTGAGACACCTGGATACTGCTGGAGCACAGCTCCACGGTGTCACGCCTGAACACTGATGGAGCACAGCTCGATGGTGAGACACCTGGATACTTTTAGAGCATAGCTCCAGGGTGAGACACCTGGATACTGATGGAGAACAGCTCTACGGAGCGACACATGGATACTGATGGAGCACAGCTCCACGGGGGGACACCTAGATACTGACGGAGCACAGCTCCACGGTGAGACACCTGGATACTGATGGAGCACAGCTCCACGGTGTCATGTCTGGATACTGATGGAGCTCAGCTCCGCGGTGAGACACCTGGAAACTGATGGAGCACAGCTCCACGGTGTCACGCCTGGATACTGATGGAGCACAGCTCCGCGGTGAGACACCTGGATACTGTTGGAGCTCAGCCCCATGTGTGAGACATCTGGATACTGATGAAGCACAGCTCCATGGAAAGACACCTGGATACTGTTGGAGCACAGCCCCACGGTGAGACACCTGGATACTGATAGGGCACAGCTCCAGGGTGAGACACCTGGATACTTATGGAGCACAGCTCCACTGTGAGACACCTGGATACTTATGGAGCACAGCTCCACGGTGAGACACCTGGGTACTGATGGAGCACAGATCCATGGTGAGACACCTGGATACTGATGGTGCCCAGCTCCATGGTGAGACACCTGGGTACTAATGGAGCACAGATCCATGGTGAGACACCTGGATACTGATGGAGCCCAGCTCCACGGTGGGACACCTGGATACTGATGGAGCACAGCTCCACGGTGAGACACCTGGATACTGATGGAGCACAGCTCCAGGGTGAGACATCTGGATACTGATGGAGCACAGCTCCAGGGTGAGACACCTGGGTACTGATGGAGCACAGCTCCACGTTGAGACACCTGGATACTGATGGATCACAGCTCCACTGTGAGACACCTGGATACTGATGGATCACAGCTCCACTGTGAGACACCTGGATACTGATGGAGCACAGCTCCACCGTGAGACACCTGGATACTGATGGAGCACAGCTCCACGGTGAGACACCTGGATACTGATGGAACACAGCTCCACGGGGGGACACCTAGATACTGACGGAGCACAGCTCCACGGTGAGACACCTGGATATTGATGGAGCACAGCTCCACGGTGAGACACCTGGGTACTGATGGAGCACAGATCCATGGTGAGACACCTGGATACTGATGGAGCCCAGCTCCACGGTGACACACCTGGATACTTATGGAGCACAGCTCCACGGTGAGACACCTGGATACTGATGGAGCACAGCTCCACGGTGTCACGCCTGGATACTGATGGAGCACAGCTCCGCGGTGAGACACCTGGATACTGTTGGAGCTCAGCCCCATGTGTGAGACATCTGGATACTGATGAAGCACAGCTCCATGGAAAGACACCTGGATACTGTTGGAGCACAGCCCCACGGTGAGACACCTGGATACTGATGGAGCACAGCTCCACGGTGAAACACCTGGATACTCATGGAGCTTAGTTCCACGGTTAAACACCTGGATGTTGATTGAGCACAGTTCCACGGTGAGACACCTGGATACTGATGGAGCACAGCTCCACGGTGAGACAACTTGATACTGATAGAGCACAGCTCCACGGTGTGACACCTGGATACTGATGGAGCACAGCTCCACTGTGAGACACCTGGATACTCATGGAGCACAGCTCCACTGTGAGACACCTGGATACTGATGGAGCACAGCTCCACGGTGAGACACCTGGAGACTGATGGAGCACAGCTCCACGGTGAGACACCTGGATACTGATGGAACACAGCTCCACGGTGAGACACCTTGATACTGATAGAGCACAGCTCCACTGTGAGACACCTGGATACTCATGGAGCATAGTTCCACGGTGAGACACCTGGATATTGATTGAGCACAGCTCCACTGCGAGACACCTGGATACTGACGGAGCCCAGCTTCACTGCGAGACACCTGGATACTGATAGAGCCCATCTCCATGGTGAGACACCTGGATACTGATGGAGCACAGCTCTACGGAGGGACAACTGAATACTGATGGAGCACAGCTCCACGGTAAGACATCTGGATACTGATGGAGCACAGCTCCACGGTGTCACGCCTGGATACTGATGGAGCACAGCTCCGCGGTGAGACACCTGGATACTGTTGGAGCTCAGCCCCATGTGTGAGACATCTGGATACTGATGAAGCACAGCTCCATGGAAAGACACCTGGATACTGTTGGAGCACAGCCCCACGGTGAGACACCTGGATACTGATAGGGCACAGCTCCAGGGTGAGACACCTGGATACTTATGGAGCACAGCTCCACTGTGAGACACCTGGATACTTATGGAGCACAGCTCCACGGTGAGACACCTGGGTACTGATGGAGCACAGATCCATGGTGAGACACCTGGATACTGATGGAGCCCAGCTCCATGGTGAGACACCTGGGTACTAATGGAGCACAGATCCATGGTGAGACACCTGGATACTGATGGAGCCCAGCTCCACGGTGGGACACCTGGATACTGATGGAGCACAGCTCCACGGTGAGACACCTGGATACTGATGGAGCACAGCTCCAGGGTGAGACATCTGGATACTGATGGAGCACAGCTCCAGGGTGAGACACCTGGGTACTGATGGAGCACAGCTCCACGTTGAGACACCTGGATACTGATGGATCACAGCTCCACTGTGAGACACCTGGATACTGATGGAGCACAGCTCCACCGTGAGACACCTGGATACTGATGGAGCACAGCTCCACGGTGAGACACCTGGATACTGATGGAACACAGCTCCACGGTGAGACACCTTGATACTGATAGAGCACAGCTCCACTGTGAGACGCCTGGATACTCATGGAGCATAGTTCCACGGTGAGACACCTGGATACTGACGGAGCCCAGCTTCACTGCGAGACACCAGGATACTGATAGAGCCCAGCTCCACGATGAGACACCTGGATACTGATGGAGTACAGCTCCACGGTAAGACATCTGGATACTGATGAAGCACAGCTCCATGGTGAGACACCTGGATACTGATACAGCATGGCTCCATGGTGTGACACCTGGATACTTATGGAGCACAGCTCCACAGTGAGACACCTGGATACTGTTGGAGCACAGCTCCACAGTGAGACACCTGTATACTGATGGACCACAGCTCCATGGTGATACAAGTGGACACTGATTGAGCACAGCTCCATGGTGAGACAAGTGGACACTGATGGAGTAATTTGGGTCGTTTCACTTGGTGTTTAGAAACACCACATTTAATTTACTTGTTGCTACAACAACAAAAACGATTTACTCCGGAAATGTATTAAAGTTGCCTTGATAAGACAGGCATTACTGTTTAGACCGTAGCATGGTATACGATTATGGTGAATTTAGGTACTTAAATTGTAGGTATGGCGGGGTTAAACTAAAAATAGTAATGTTAAGTCTAATTGGTCGCACACTGCTACACCTACCAAGCGTGTTACCCCAATGAAAAATGGTCCCTGAGGTCAGCGTCCGCGAGTACGCCTATACCCGTGTAATGCATGCAAGTATGAGTAGCGTTAGCCATCCCTGGACACGTGTTTCGAGGTAGTTGCCTCTCGTCAGCAGGGAGTAGGAAAGTGTGTAGGGTTGCTGTGTAAGCTGCTAAAATCGTTATCAGGTAAAGTACCCCTCGTAGCGCGCAGGTGCGTAACCATGAGCCCGTCGGCTCCACTGGCTCAAGGGAGCCTGAAAATAAAGTTAAGTCTAATTGGTCGCACACTGCTACACCTACCAAGCGTGTTACCCCAATGAAAAATGGTCCCTGAGGTCAGCGTCCGCGAGTACGCCTATGCCCGTGTAATGCATGCAAGTATGAGTAGCGTTAGCCATCCCTGGACACGTGTTTCGAGGTAGTTGCCTCTCGTCAGCAGGGAGTAGGAAAGTGTGTAGGGTTGCTGTGTAAGCTGCTAAAATCGTTATCAGGTAAAGTACCTCTCGTAGCGCGCAGGTGCGTAACCATGAGCCCGTCGGCTCCACTGGCTCAAGGGAGCCTGAAAATAAAGTTAAGTCTAATTGGTCGCACACTGCTACACCTACCAAGCGTGTTACCCCAATGAAAAATGGTCCCTGAGGTCAGCGTCCGCGAGTACGCCTATGCCCGTGTAATGCATGCAAGTATGAGTAGCGTTAGCCATCCCTGGACACGTGTTTCGAGGTAGTTGCCTCTCGTCAGCAGGGAGTAGGAAAGTGTGTAGGGTTGCTGTGTAAGCTGCTAAAATCGTTATCAGGTAAAGTACCTCTCGTAGCGCGCAGGTGCGTAACCATGAGCCCGTCGGCTCCACTGGCTCAAGGGAGCCTGAAAATAAAGTTAAGTCTAATTGGTCGCACACTGCTACACCTACCAAGCGTGTTACCCCAATGAAAAATGGTCCCTGAGGTCAGCGTCCGCGAGTACGCCTATGCCCGTGTAATGCATGCAAGTATGAGTAGCGTTAGCCATCCCTGGACACGTGTTTCGAGGTAGTTGCCTCTCGTCAGCAGGGAGTAGGAAAGTGTGTAGGGTTGCTGTGTAAGCTGCTAAAATCGTTATCAGGTAAAGTACCTCTCGTAGCGCGCAGGTGCGTAACCATGAGCCCGTCGGCTCCACTGGCTCAAGGGAGCCTGAAAATAAAGTTAAGTCTAATTGGTCGCACACTGCTACACCTACCAAGCGTGTTACCCCAATGAAAAATGGTCCCTGAGGTCAGCGTCCGCGAGTACGCCTATGCCCGTGTAATGCATGCAAGTATGAGTAGCGTTAGCCATCCCTGGACACGTGTTTCGAGGTAGTTGCCTCTCGTCAGCAGGGAGTAGGAAAGTGTGTAGGGTTGCTGTGTAAGCTGCTAAAATCGTTATCAGGTAAAGTACCTCTCGTAGCGCGCAGGTGCGTAACCATGAGCCCGTCGGCTCCACTGGCTCAAGGGAGCCTGAAAATAAAGTTAAGTCTAATTGGTCGCACACTGCTACACCTACCAAGCGTGTTACCCCAATGAAAAATGGTCCCTGAGGTCAGCGTCCGCGAGTACGCCTATGCCCGTGTAATGCATGCAAGTATGAGTAGCGTTAGCCATCCCTGGACACGTGTTTCGAGGTAGTTGCCTCTCGTCAGCAGGGAGTAGGAAAGTGTGTAGGGTTGCTGTGTAAGCTGCTAAAATCGTTATCAGGTAAAGTACCTCTCGTAGCGCGCAGGTGCGTAACCATGAGCCCGTCGGCTCCACTGGCTCAAGGGAGCCTGAAAATAAAGTTAAGTCTAATTGGTCGCACACTGCTACACCTACCAAGCGTGTTACCCCAATGAAAAATGGTCCCTGAGGTCAGCGTCCGCGAGTACGCCTATGCCCGTGTAATGCATGCAAGTATGAGTAGCGTTAGCCATCCCTGGACACGTGTTTCGAGGTAGTTGCCTCTCGTCAGCAGGGAGTAGGAAAGTGTGTAGGGTTGCTGTGTAAGCTGCTAAAATCGTTATCAGGTAAAGTACCTCTCGTAGCGCGCAGGTGCGTAACCATGAGCCCGTCGGCTCCACTGGCTCAAGGGAGCCTGAAAATAAAGTTAAGTCTAATTGGTCGCACACTGCTACACCTACCAAGCGTGTTACCCCTATGAAAAATGGTCCCTGAGGTCAGCGTCCGCGAGTACGCCTATGCCCGTGTAATGCATGCAAGTATGAGTAGCGTTAGCCATCCCTGGACACGTGTTTCGAGGTAGTTGCCTCTCGTCAGCAGGGAGTAGGAAAGTGTGTAGGGTTGCTGTGTAAGCTGCTAAAATCGTTATCAGGTGGCATAGGCGTACTCACCGCTGCCACTACATTATCCAGAGTTCTATGGGGCTATTTGCTGGTATGACGAGCAGTGTGCGACCTATTTCGTATTTGCATTTAAGCTCTCTCGAGCGACTTGGGCTGACGAGCCTTGGTTCCGCACCTGCGCGCCGTGAGAGGTACTATACCTTTGATATTTTGGCAGTCTATTCGGCACCCCACATACTTACCTGCTCCCTGCTGACGAGAGGCAATTACCTCGAAACACGTGTCCAGGGATGGCATAATAGTGACATACTCGTGGCATAGGCGTACTCACCGCTGCCACTACATTATCCAGAGTTCTATGGGGCTATTTGCTGGTATGACGAGCAGTGTGCGACCTATTTCGTATTTGCATTTAAGCTCTCTCGAGCGACTTGGGCTGACGAGCCTTGGTTCCGCACCTGCGCGCCGTGAGAGGTACTATACCTTTGATATTTTGGCAGTCTATTCGGCACCCCACATACTTACCTGCTCCCTGCTGACGAGAGGCAATTACCTCGAAACACGTGTCCAGGGATGGCATAATAGTGACATACTCGTGGCATAGGCGTACTCACCGCTGCCACTACATTATCCAGAGTTCTATGGGGCTATTTGCTGGTATGACGAGCAGTGTGCGACCTATTTCGTATTTGCATTTAAGCTCTCTCGAGCGACTTGGGCTGACGAGCCTTGGTTCCGCACCTGCGCGCCGTGAGAGGTACTATACCTTTGATATTTTGGCAGTCTATTCGGCACCCCACATACTTACCTGCTCCCTGCTGACGAGAGGCAATTACCTCGAAACACGTGTCCAGGGATGGCATAATAGTGACATACTCGTGGCATAGGCGTACTCACCGCTGCCACTACATTATCCAGAGTTCTATGGGGCTATTTGCTGGTATGACGAGCAGTGTGCGACCTATTTCGTATAAAATTAGTAATGGCCACGAATATTTACGTGGATCACTGTATATATTCGATTTAAATGATAGGCCTGATTTGACAGAGTTAGTAGCTCTTTGGTTTCATTTATATGATTGAAACCTATCCTAAATGGCGCCCGAAAAATGCGTGTTTGGTTTCACTCGATACCATTGAAACCTATCCAAAATGGCGCTCTTTAAACTACGGAGGAGTCACCTCGTTTATGTTGCTGGTGTGGATAAACAGGGGTAGGAAACGCGACGCGAGTAGACGCGAAGAGTGTTCCTTATCCGGGGACGTTGTCAGTGCAAATAGTAAGTAAGAGTAGAGTTTTATAAAAGACCATTGGGGGGTGCCGTTTAGTATTGTTAGGATTCTAACTAAGAATCTGGTGATTATCATTATTCATAGGTCTCCGTACTTCAGAGACTTGGATGTACAAATTTGACGAATACTGCAAAAACAATTGCGCTAATGGTCACGAACAGTGTTCAATGAAAGCAGGTGAGACTATACTTCAGTCGTTTTGAGACATGTGGCCTGACTGACATAATATCTTGTAGTGCAGTGTCATTTAGAGCATAATTTGCATTTTAGGTAATTGTGGATAACAGAAAAAGACCATTAGGAAGGAATTAAGGACAATATTGCTATCAAAGTGCATTAAGGTATGTTATATTATTAAGAAAATTTTGTGTTTATCCTCGCCAGCCTTGCCTCTTGTGTTCCGCAGTGTGTTTGACTAGGTGTTTTTTGTACTTTTTGGAACTTAGGAGACAGTTACAAAAGATTAAGGTACCAGTTGGTTTTATTTAGAGGCATGAATATTTGGTGTGGTTCACTGTTGGGAGAATGGTGCCATCACGAAAGTGCTTAGTGTTCACTGTTACAATGGTGGATGATTTTCTGGAGTGGATATTCAATCGATGGGTCTAAGTTTTTAATATATTAATTATATGCAAATATGTGATTATAATAATAGTGTGAAGTCACACAGCATGTTTTTTCTTTTGCACATGGAAATAATGTGGGCTATTGGACATGAAACAAGTGAGTTTCTATACTCCAATGTATATTATTTATTGCTTCCAGCCCTGAGGAAGTCGCATGGGTTAATCCCTATCGACGAAACGCGTTGGGAGTGGAAGAATGTTATGAATAAAAGAAGTTTGGAGATTCAAATGAAAATAAAAGAAGAAGAGAAGCCCACATCAATGTGTATTTAGTTTTGTGACAGTAACAGGAAACGTTGTTGGTTAATTTGCGAGTGCTTCGACACGAGAAAATACGTGAATCAATCTTTGATTGTTGTTTTGAGGATTAGGGTGCCTATCCTCAAGTTGAAAGCACCGCACTAGGATAATTGTGGATCAAAATTACTATTGGTGTGAAATTTTGCAGGTTGCGCGTTCTTTCCCTTGACACCCATTCTTTTGTTTATGGACACTGATGGAGCACAGCTCAACAGTGGGACACCTGGATACTGATATAGCACAGCTCCACGGTGAGACACTAGGATACTGATGGAGCTCAGCCCCACATGTGAGACATCTGGATACTGATGAAGCACAGATCCTCGGTAAGACACTTGGATACTGCTGGAGCACAGCTCCACGGTGTCACGCCTGAACACTAATGGAGCACAGCTCGATGGTGAGACACCTGGATACTTTTAGAGCATAGCTCCAGGGTGAGACTCCTGGATACTGATGGAAAACAGCTCTACGGAGCGACACATGGATACTGATGGAGCACAGCTCCACCGGGGGACACCTAGATACTGACGGAGCACAGCTTCATGGTGAGACACCTGGATACTGATGGAGCACAGCTCCACGGTGTCACGCCTGGATACTGATGGAGCACAGCTCCGCGGTGAGACACCTGGATACTGTTGGAGCTCAGCCCCATGTGTGAGACATCTGGATACTGATGAAGCACAGCTCCATAGAAAGACACCTGGATACTGTTGGAGCACAGCCCCACGGTAAGACACCTGGATACTGATGAAGCACAGCTCAACGGTGGGACACCTTGATACTGATGGAGCACAGCTCAATGGTGGGACACCTGGATACTGATGGAGCACAGCTCCATGGTAAGACACCTGGATACTTATGGAGCACAGCTCCACGGTGAAACACCTGGAGCACAGCTCCACGGTGTCACCCCTGGATACTGATGGAGCACAGCTCGATGGTGAGACACCTGGATACTGATGGAGCAGAGCTCCACAGTGAGACACCTGGGTACTGATGGAGCCCAGCTCCACGGTGAGACACCTGGATACTGATGGAGCACAGCTCCACGGTTAAACACCTGGGTACTGATGGAGCACAATCCACGGTATCACCCCTGGATACAGATGGAGCACAGCTCAATGGTGAGAAACCTGGATACTGATGGAGCACAGCTCCACAGTGTCACCCTTGGATACTGATGGAGCACAGCTCGATGGTGAGACACCTGGATACTGATGGAGCACAGCTCCACGGTGAAACACCTGGATACTGATGGAGCACAGCTCCACTGTGAGACCCCAGGATACTCATGGAGGACAGCTCCACGATGAGACACCTGGATACTGATATGGCTCAGCTCCAGGGTGAGACACCTGGATACTTATGGAGCACAGCTCCACTGTGAGACACCTGGATACTTATGGAGCACAGCTCCACGGTGAGACACCTGGGTACTGATGGAGCACAGATCCATGGTGAGGCACCTGGATACTGATGGAGCCCAGCTCCATGATGAGACACCTGGGTACTGATGTAGCACAGATCCATGGTGAGACACCTGGATACTGATGGAGCCCAGCTCCACGGTGGGACACCTGGATACTGATGGGGCACAGCTCCACGGTGAGACACCTGGATACTGATGGAGCACAGCTCCAAGGTGAGACACCTGGATACTGATGGAGCACAGCTCCAGGGTGAGACACCTGAGTACTGATGGAGCACAGCTCCAGGGTGAGACACCTGGGTACTGATGGAGCACAGCTCCACGTTGAGACACCTGGATACTGATGGAGCACAGCTCCACAGTGAGACACCTGGGTACTGATGGAGCCCAGCTCCACGGTGAGACACCTGGATACTGATGGAGCCCAGCTCCACGGTATCACCCCTGGATACTGATGGAGCACAGCTCAATGGTGAGACACCTGGATACTGATGGAGCACAGCTCCACAGTGTCACCCTTGGATACTGATGGAGCACAGCTCGATGGTGAGACACCTGGATACTGATGGAGCACAGCTCCACGGTGAGACACCTGGATACTGATGGAGCACAGCTCCACGGTGAGACCCCAGGATACTCATGGAGGACAGCTCCACGATGAGACACCTGGATACTGATAGGGCACAGCTCCAGGGTGAGACACCTAGATACTTATGGAGCACAGCTCCACTGTGAGACACGTGGATACTTATGGAGCACAGCTCCACGGTGAGACACCTGGGTACTGATGGAGCACAGATCCATGGTGAGACACCTGGATACTGATGGAGCCCAGCTCCACGGTGACACACCTGGATACTTATGGAGCACAGCTCCACGGTGAGACACCTGGATACTGATGGAGCACAGCTCCACTGTGAGACACCTGGATACTGATGGAGCCCAGCTCCATGGTGAGACACCTGGGTATTGATGGAGCCCAGCTCCATGGTGAGACACCTGGATACTGATGGAGCCCAGCTCCACGGTGGGACACCTGGCTACTGATGGACCACAGCTCCACGGTGTCACCCTTGGATACTGATGAAGCACAGCTCCACTGTGAGACACCTGGATAATGATGGAGCACAGCTCCACGGTGAGACACCTGGGTACTGATGGAGCACAGCTCCACGGTGAGACACCTGGATACTGATGGAGCACAGCTCCACGGTGAGACACCTGGATACTGATGGAGCACAGCTCCACGGTGAGACACCTGGATACTGATGGAGCACAGCTTCACGGTGAGACACCTGGGTACTGATGGAGCACAGCTCCACGGTGAGACACCTGGGTACTGATGGAGCATGGCTCCACGTTGGGACCCCTGGATTCTCCCGCTGCACAGTGGCATGGTGGTGCATCTTGCAAATATAGTCGCCCCTTTTGATTGTCTCTCTCTGCCCAGTCAGGGGCGTAGCTGCCCCGTGCCTCGTGTCAGTCTGGCTCCGCTCATGGTCAGTCTCTTGTACCTGAGACTCACCGAAACTTGCGCATGCGCCAAAGAGCATCAGGAGACGGCCCTGGGTATGTGGTGGAGGAGGGAGGGGGCGCCGGGACTGTTGTCCAGAATATCACCCTAGCAATCTGGCAAGACGCCAAACCTATAGAACAAGAAACATTAACACGTCCTTCTTGTCGAAGGACTCTTGAGTAGGCGGGGGACAGTTGGTTGTGACATTCAGTGACGCCGCCATTAACCAGCAGGGTGCCACACCTGCAGGCCTTGATGTAGTATCGACCTGGCACTTCCGGTTTAGGTGAATGGTCGGTCATTCCCTGAGCACAACACAGATCTCCCTTTGGTTATAACTCAGTCTTCCCTCTGTTTGGCCATACACACCCTCAGAGTTCTTAAAGGTGCTCAATACCGGACAGCTCCGGTCCATTTAAAGCCCTGGTCTGTGGCCACCTCAGGCTTCCTCACCTGCCTGTTTTCGTGTTGATCATTGCTCTGATTGGCCACATGTACCTGCCTGCATGGTAATGATCAGCCCTCTGATTGACCACACCCACCCTCAAAGTTCTTGCAAGAGCTCAGTACCGGAGAGCTATGGCCCATTTAAAGCGCCACCTACGGCCACCTATGGCCACCACACCTGCCTGTTTTCGTGTTGATCATCCCTCTGATTGGCCACACCCACCTTCGGAGTTCTTGCAGGTGCTCAGTACCGGACAGCACCGGACCATTTAAAGCCCTGGCTTTGGCCACCTCACCTACCTGCTTTGGTGATGATCAGCCCTTTGATTAGCCACACCCACCTTCAGAGTTCTTACAGGTAATCAGTACCGGCCAGCCCCGGCCCATTTAAAGCCCCGGCCTTTGGCCACCTCACCTGTCTGCTTTGGTGATGATAAGCCCTCTGCTTGGTCACACCCACCCTCAGAGTGCTTGCAGAGCTCAGTACCGGCCAGCCCCGGCCCATTTAAAGCCCCTGCCTCTGGCCACCTCACCTGCCTGCTTTGGTGATGATCATCTCCGTGCCGATGTCGTGGAAGCGCTTCCACAGGTCTGCGCACTGCAGCTCCACCTGAATCTCCTCCATGGTGGAGGGCGAGGGCGGCGTGGGGTCAGGGGCCACCTGCGACGTGAGGTCAGAGGGCGAGCCATAGGAGCAGGACGTCCTCTCCGCCAGCCCCTCGGGGTCCGAGCCGGGGCTCTGCTCGGAGTCTGCAAGAGAGAAGAAGGGAGTGAGCAACGCTGCAGAGGGGGACAGCTCCGTGGGTCAATGCGCCTGAAGCGGCTGCGCGCAGCGCCTGGAAACACTCACGGGTGAGTACTCGCGCTATACAAATACTGAGTGATTGATTCAGTGCATGTCCCCTTGAGCACAGAGGTGGGACCCGGCTGGGCTGATTCTGCTCTTCATGTTAAGGTAAAATGATAAACTGCTAGATGGATTGCATCTGTATAGCGCAGACGCTTCTAGGCACTCTGAACCAGTGTGTCATACACATTATGTAAAGCCGAGGAAGAGATAGAAGGTACGCTCAGTGACTGTGGAGAGCCTACCAGCCAATCAGAGGAATCCACCAGTGGATGGGTGGGTGGGTGGGATGGATGGATGGAGGGATGGGTGGGAGGGATGGGATGAATGGATGGATGAGTGGGTGGGAGGAATGGGTGGGAGTGATGGGATGAATGGATGTGTGGATGGATGGATTTGTGGACGGGTGGATGGATGGCATGGGGTGGGTGGTTGTTTGGGTGGGATGGAAGGATAGGTGGGTTGGATTGGATGGATGAGTGGGTTGGATAGATGGATGGATGGGTGGGGGAAGGATGGAAGGATGTCACCAGATCCTTTGGGACAGACCTGCAGCCAGCGGTTGAATTGCATTTAGGAAGCACGGCGACTGTGACCCTGAGTCCAATGGGGGGGAGGTGGGGGGGGGGGGGGGGGTCAGTGAGCGCGGGGGGGGGGGGGGGTCAAAGGTGCAGCTAAAACAACACAATATTCCGTAAACTCTTTTGCTGGTCTTTTACCTACAAGTCACTGTGTGTAAAATACACCCCTTAGATGGAAAATTAATGGCAAGTTGAAGTAATCAGGGGGACGCACTGTATTTGGGAAACCTCAACTGGTTAATGTGGTCACCTTGGCTGTCTTTGGGGGTACCCTGAGCGCCGCAGCATTGAACCCCGGTTGGTGCAGAGGGGAATAGTGACGTGTATGTTATGAGCTCCAAGCCCGTGAGAGAATCCACCTTGAAAATGCAGCAGCACCCTGGCAGGAAGGCCGGCTCCTTGTTCAGCTGCCTGCCCCGCCCTCGGCTTCCTAGCATTTGAGACTCACTCCCCTCCCTCGGCTTCACAGCACTTGAGACTCACTCCCCTCCCTCGGCTTCATAGCACTTGAGACTCACTCCCCTCCCTCGGCTTCATAGCACGTGAGACTCACTCCCCTCCCTCGGCTTCATAGCACTTGAGACTCACTCCCCTCCCTCGGCTTCATAGCACGTGAGACTCACTCCCCTCCCTCGGCTTCATAGCACGTGAGACTCACTCCCCTCCCTCGGCTTCATAGCACGTGAGACTCACTCCCCTCCCTCGGCTTCACAGCACTTGAGACTCACTCCCCTCCCTCGGCTTCATAGCACTTGAGACTCACTCCCCGCCCTCGGCTTCATAGCACTTGAGACTCACTCCCCGCCCTCGGCTTCATAGCACTTGAGACTCACTCCCCGCCCTCGGCTTCATAGCACTTGAGACTCACTCCCTGCCCTCGGTGTGATATCTCCAAGGTACTCTGGTAGCTTAATGTGAACCGGGGGATAATCCCTGGGGCATTCGGCCGGGGCTTCAGCCGACTACTAATGGTGGGGGTTGTGGGAGGCCTAACTCCTGACGGTGGAACCCAATAAAGGACGTCTACTCAGTTGCTCAGTTCGTGCCGTCCGCCACGTGCGCTGACGTCACCTTTCATTATATACTCCCTGGTCCGCGCCCGCAGTGGCCGGGTGGCTCACTACATCCCATCCAACCTATAACGGTGAGTCAAACAACAACATACAATGTCCTTAGAGTCCCTTACATAAGCAGCCTCCCAAGGCCGCTGAGCGGCAGTGCGAAAGTCCACTGTTTCCTCCGGCCTCCCTTAGCAGAAAAAGTCTCTCGGCTCCGGATTGCTGCGCAACCCATAGGGAGTGTTCCTGCTCCGGTCCTCACTGCTTTCGGCTTCCTGGTGATGACGGTCACGGCCGTGATCAGAGGTACTTTGCTCGGCCACCCCTCCCTGTCCTTCGGGGGAAACCTCGACCAACGGGTCCCCTTCTTCCAGCACCTCGGCACCTGCTTCGTCCCACAGTTCTCTCTCGGACTCGGCCACGGCATCACTCAGACCACAAGTAGGGGTGGGCGGAATTTGCGGAATTAACCTTCGCAAATTATCGCGAGAATGTTTAAAATTATCGCAAACAAGCAGAAATATCGCGAAGATGCGGAAGTTTTTTTCCGGCATGTTCGCGAGATTTTCTGCATGGTTGCGGGTCGCCAACTTACCCATGTGGTTGCTTGCGGGCGCGGCCATCTTGTTTTGAGTTGTTCTCGCGGTGCATGATCGCGAGAAGAAAGACGTGATCGCGCGACGCATGACGTCACTGCGGGCGCGAACTGTCGCGAGACAGCGCAAATGGCTAAAAACAATACAACATCTCATGGAGAACGCGACCGGATCAAGAAAACTTGTCGGCGAACGCAGGGATTCAGGTAAGGCGATCGCGCGCGAGAATGTATCATTTTACAGCGCGAGCAAGAAACAAATTATCGCCAAGCTGCGGAAACCGGAATTTTTGACATTTTCGCGCTCTCCGCGGAACGCAAAAATGTCAAATTATCGCAATTTCCGCGAACGGAACGAAATTTTTGCCCAGGCCTAACCACAAGCCTTTTTGAACCAGGACATGTTCCGGGTAATTCACTGATCTCCTTTCCTGGCCACAAGGAGAGTTCCTTGCACCTTCACCACCTTCCAGAGCTCATGCTCAAACGGCGTGCGGAACTTGGATCCCGGGTGTCGGTCTTTTCCCACCACATAGTCACCTACTTGGATGTCGGCCCATCGAGCCCCTCTCTTCCTGCTGGCTCGTCAGTGAGCCTGGGACCGCTCCACATCCAGAACCGCCGGCACCCGCGCTTCACTGCTCGGAATACCATCTCTCACCGCTCTTTTCATCAGGAGGTCATTGGGCGCGCATTTCGTGGTGCAGTGCGGCGTCTGGTGATAGACACTTAGAAATTGGTGAAAACAAGACTCCAGGTTGGTGCCCTGAGCCACCCCAATCCTCAAAGCTTTATTTAATGTCCTCATAAACCGCTCCACATCTCCATTCGTCTGGGGCTATTGGGGGGTTATCTTCCTATGTCAGATGCCATGTCTACCGAGGAAATCACAGAACTCCGGCATCCCCAGCAGTGCAAAGGTTTTCTCCAGTACCGGCTGTATGCATTCAAAAGCCGTCGACAGGACTACTTCCACCACCGGAAACTTGGAATGACTGTCAACAAACACGGCCATTTGCCGCTCATCTGGAAAACTTCCAAAATCCAAACTGACCTTTGCCCATGGCAATAGACTCGGCCCTTCTGTTATAATCGGCACTTCTGGATGGTCCGCTCCCGTCACCGGGCAGGCATGGCACTTCCGTACCTTCTCTTCCACGAGCCGATCCATGCCCGGGAACCATACCTTCGCTCTCAGGTGGGCCTTGGTCTTCTCTATCCCTTGGTGTCCCTGATGCACCAGATCAACGGCCTGGCTCTGCAGCGTTGCCGGGATTACTAGCCTTGAGCCCCGTAGGATGATTCCATCCCCTGACGCACTCAGCTCCCCTCGGCACCTCCAGAGACCTTCCCAATACTCCTTGTCGTCGACTGTTCTCCTGTTATTTCCCCTTAAGAACCACTTCCACTGATGGTCACGTAATGTGCAGGCAACCTCCTGCAGACACTCATCCCGTAGCGAGGCTTCCCTGATCTCCTCTAGGAGCATGGCATGAGGGTGTGCCTCCTCCACCAGTTGGTTTACGAACTCCTCGGCTCCTTCATCCACTTCCTGCCCCTGAACACAACTTGGCGCGAGAGGGTGCCGTGACAAATAATCAGCTGGGTTGTTTGCCCCAGGATGGTAAACCACCTCAAAACGGTACTGTTGGCACTGGACAGCCCACCTCTCACTCCGTGGAGGCCCACTCCTGGCCGTGCCCGCGAAGAGAGGCACAAGCGGTTTGTGATCACTCACTACTGTAAATTCATGCCCACACAGGTATATGTGGAAGTGTTGACATGCCCATCTTATGGCCAAAGCTTCTCTCTCGATCTGAGCATAACGGGTCTCCACCGCCGTGAGGGCCCGGCTGGCGTAGGCTATAGTCACCCACTCATCGTGCTCCATCTTCTGCCGCAGTACGGCCCCCAATCCTACTGGGCTCGTATCTACTATCAGTTCGGTGGCTGCTCCCGGCTGAAAATACGCCACTGTTGCACCTTTGAGTATAACCCTCTTGACGTTGGCAAATGCTTGTGCCTCCTTACCGGACCACTGCCACAGTACATCCTTCTTGGTGAGCCTCCGTAAAGGTTCCGAGATAGTGACAAGACGAGGAATGAATCGGCCGCAGTAGTTGGCCATACCTAAGAAACGCCGCACTTCGGCGGCTATTTGGGGAATAGCAGCTGTCCTGATGGCTTCCATTTTCACGGGGTCCACCTGCAACCCTCGGGATGAGAATAGATAGCCAAAAAACTCGACCTCCTTAGCGTAGAAATCACATTTGTTGCGATGCAAGTTCAAACCTTGTTCCCCCAGTCTCCGCAGAGCTGCCCTCAATCTCACATGGTGTTCCTCCAGCGACTTCGAGTAGATCAGAATGTCATCGCTGACGTTGAGAACACCCACGAGGCCCGATAGCGCCTGTCGTACAGCTTCTTAAAACACCCCCGCCGCCGACGATACACCGAAGCTCAGTCTCTTGAACCGTCGCAACCCCACATGTGTAGAGAACGTGGTAATGTATCGGTTCCCTTCTGTTAGCATTAGTTGATGGTACCCAGAATTTAAGTCCACTTTTGAAAACCACTGTGCTCCATTGAGGTCCGTGACAATTTCATCAATGGTCGGGGTGATGTGCTTCCCTGCGGATGGCCTTGTTGGGCAGCCTCATCTACGCACAGCCTGATGGCCCCTGGCTGCTTGGGCGCTATCACCAGTGGCAACACCCACGGTGTTGGACCTGACACTCTCTCAATCACCCCATCCCGTTCCAGGCGGTCCAACTCTGCTTCTACCAGTGGTCAGAGATGGAACGGCACCCTTCGATGGCAAAGTGCCACAGGGTGAACAGTCTCATCTACATGTAGCCGAACTTCCACTCCCTTCAGGCAACCTAATCGCCGGAAGAGCTCGGGGAACTCCGCCCGAATCTAGTCGGCCTGCGACTGGTGGATGTGTCTTGCGAACATCACCAATCCCAAATCCTCGGCTGTGTGGCAACTTATCAGCAATCCAGCTCGATCACACGTGACATAGAATCGAGTGTGGGTAATCCTGTCCTTGTACTTGACCTCCACATCAATGACTCCCTACAATGGAATCGGAGTGCGCCCTCTGTACGTGAGGATCCTGACTGCTGTCGGCATCAGCCGAGGCCTCGGGTTGTGCTGCTTGTATTGATCGGTGTCCAGGATGTTTACTGACGCTCCTGTGTCGATAAGGGCACGCACACATGACTCCCCAATCCACACCTGGTACGTAGCGGGCGATCTCTTGGCAGTGTTGACCCCCCCCCCCGGATGTGGGAAATGATAAATACATTGTCCTCATCGTCCTCATTGACCGCCAGCTGCTGAAACCGGTCACTCAGATTCTCCTCCTCCGCCACGACTTTCGCACTCTTCGGGAGTCCCCGTCCCTGAGGCCTACCACCGCCCAGCGGCGCTCCACTCTGACACACCTTGGTGAACTGTCCATACTTGTTACATTTGAGGCACTGTCTCCCTTGTGCAGGACACACTCGCGGGGCATGCGCTCCTATGCCACAGTTTCAGCATTCACGCTTCTGGCGCCTCTCCTCCCGTTTGGCGCCAACTCCACTCTCCCAGCCATTCCCCTTCTGAAGCGCCTCGACCCTCTCTTCCTTGACAAGCGTCCGGTACAGCAGCTGGGTCCCCCCAGATCTCTGCACCAGAGCGACTTCCATCTCACCGGCCCTCATATCAGCCAGCTCATGCGACCGTCCCAACACCAAGATGTCATCCAACGTGATCCCCGGCTGCCGCAGAATCAACTTGTGGAGCTCCACGGACTTGCACCCCACTATCAGCTGGGCTCTTGTCTCGAACTGCCGGTCGATCCCCACACAGGTGCTGTCCAACTTCCTCAGCCGTGTGAAGAACATGTCTATGGACTCGTCATCACGTTGCTTCGCCTGCCGCTGCTTGAAGTGTTCGAAATCCGGATTGACCTGCGGATCAAAATGGCGGTTCAGGGCCCTGACCGCCTTCTCATAGTCCTCTCGGTCACCAGTGTCAGGCAAATCCTGGAACAGGTTATACAATTCATCGCCACCCATCAGCAGTAGCAGTGACTGCTTCACTGAATTATCCGTCTCCCTCGTAGCAACAAAGTAGTTTTTGAGCTGCCCCAAACACTTCCGCCAGCGCGGTGCCGCCGTCGCCGGGTCTGCCAATTCTGGGAGAGTCTTCGCAGGCATGCGACCAGGCCTAGCTCCCGCCGCCCCCGCTCCTCGGCTTCATATCACTTGAGACTCACTCCCTGCCCTCAGCTTCATAGCACTTGAGACTCACTCCTCCACTTCAGGTGAGACTCACTCCCCGCCCTCGTATTCATAGCACTTGAGACTCACTCCTCCACTTCAGGTGAGACTCACTCCCCGCCCTCGGCTTCATAGCACTTGAGACTCACTCCTCCACTTCAGGTGAGACTCACTGCCCGCCCTCGTCTTCATAGCACTTGAGACTCACTCCTCCACTTCAGGTGAGACTCACTCCCCGCCCTCGGCTTCATAGCACTTGAGACTCACTCCTCCACTTCAGGTGAGACTCACTCCCCGCCCTCGGCTTCATAGCACTTGAGACTCACTCCCCGCCCTCGGCTTCATAGCACTTGAGACTCACTCCTCCACTTCAGGTGAGACTCACTCCCCGCCCTCGGCTTCATAGCACTTGAGACTCACTCCCCGCCCTCGGCTTCATAGCACTGGAGACTCACTCCTCCACTTCAGGTGAGAGTCACTCCCCGCCCTCGTCTTCATAGCACTTGAGACTCACTCCTCCACTTCAGGTGAGACTCACTCCCCGCCCTCGTCTTCATAGCACTTGAGACTCACTCCTCCACTTCAGGTGAGACTCACTCCCCGCCCTCGGCTTCATAGCACTTGAGACTCACTCCCCGCCCTCGGCTTCATAGCACTTGAGACTCACTCCTCCACTTCAGGTGAGACTCACTCCCCGCCCTTGGCTTCATAGCACTTGAGACTCACTCCCCACCCTCGGCTTCATAGCACTTGAGACTCACTCCCCACCCTCGGCTTCATAGCACTTGAGACTCACTCCTCCACTTCAGCTGAGGTCTCTCAAATGTCAGAACGAACTATGCTGGGACCGTTGCCTTTTAACATAAAGCAGCGCAACAGTTTCTGCCAATTTTTTTAAAACGTATGTGCTCTTCCTGCCCCTCAGATCCCCCCCCACTTCGATCTCTGCCTGCAGAAAAGCCTGCTGCTCATGGCGACCCCACAGATAGAGGGGCAGGGGTCTCACGGGTGGGGCAGGGGTCTCACGGGTGGGGCAGGGGTCACACGGGTGGGGCAGGGGGAGCACGGGTGGGGCAGGGAGATCACAGGAGGGGCAGGGAGATCACAGGAGGGGCAGGGAGATCACAGGAGGGGCAGGGAGATCACAGGAGGGGCAGGGAGATCACAGGAGGGGCAGGGGGATCACAGGAGGGGCAGGGGTCTCACGGGTGGGGCAGGGGGAGCACGGGTGGTGCAGGGGGATCACTGGAGGGGCAGGGAGATCACAGGAGGGGCAGGGAGATCACAGGAGGGGCAGGGAGATCACAGGAGGGGCAGGGGGATCACAGGAGGGGCAGGGGGATCACAGGAGGGGCAGGGTTCTCACGGGTGGGGCAGGGGGAGCACGGGTGGGGCAGGGAGATCACAGGAGGGGCAGGGAGATCACAGGAGGGGCAGGGGGATCACAGGAGGGGCAGGGGGATCACAGGAGGGGCAGGGTTCTCACGGGTGGGGCAGGGGGAGCACGGGTGGGGCAGGGAGATCACAGGAGGGGCAGGGAGATCACAGGAGGGGCAGGGAGATCACAGGAGGGGCAGGGGGATCACAGGAGGGGCAGGGGTCTCACGGGTGGGGCAGGGGGAGCACGGGTGGTGCAGGGGGATCACTGGAGGGGCAGGGAGATCACAGGAGGGGCAGGGGGATCACAGGAGGGGCAGGGGGATCACAGGAGGGGCAGGGGGATCACAGGAGGGGCAGGGAGATCACAGGAGGGGCAGGGAGATAATGGGTGGGGTCAGGGGGATGACGGATGGGGCAGGGGAATCACGGGTGGAGCAAGGGGATGACTAGAGGGGCAGGGAGAAAATGGGTGGGGTAGGGGGATGACAGATAGGGCGGGGGATCACAGGTGGGGCAGGGAGATAATGGGTGGGGCAGGGGATGACGAATGGAAAAGGGGGATGATGGGTGGGGCAGGGGATTCACCGGTGGGGTAGGGGATGGCAGGTGGGGCAGGGGGGTGATGGGTGATGGATGGGCGAGGGGGATGACGGGTGAGGCGGGGTATCATGGGTGGGGCGATCACAGGAGGGGTGGGGGGTGATGGGTGGGGCAGGGAGATCAGGGCTGGTGCAGGGGGAACACGGTGGTGCAGGGGGAACACGATGGGGCAGGGAGATCACAGGAGGGGCAGGGAGATCACAGGAGGGGCAGGGAGATCACAGGTGGGGCAGGGAGATCACAGGAGGGGGCAGGGGATGACGGGTGGGGGAGGGTGATGACGGGTGGGGTAAGGGATCACAGGTGTGCTGTTTGTCGTGTCCGGGAGCCGTCTGATCAGATCGGTCACTAGGCAGTCGGCGGTGGTTTGAGGGGTGGGTAAGGGGGAGATTGTATGAGATGACCCAGGTCATCAACCTGCTAAGAAACCAAGGAAACTGACGGGGCATTCATCCCCTCCCCATCCGACCTTCCACCAGGGTGGAGACCTGGGCTATCTGCTAGTGCAGAGTGAGAACGCTGCATGTATGTGTGTATGTATGTATCTGTGCATGTGTGTCTGTATGTATGTATATGGTATCTCTATTGCATGAACCTAGCCAAAAAGCTGCAGCAATCAAAGCTAAGCCAGTGGAGATTTCTAGGTCTTGCCCACAGTTTTAGCTGTCTGTTGTCAGAGACCTGTTGCTTCTCATACATTAAAACCTATACATAAAGTGAGCTTTGTGTCAATCACTTCCTCTCGACTGGATGACTTCCTTGTTCATCATTTCTTTTCCCTGCTTCCTATTGGACGACTTTCTTTCCTATTCGTTTTTTGCCCCACCTTTGGAGCTTATCTTCCATTCTATATTCTGATTGGATGAATTTTGACCTTCCTCTGCTTGTATTGAGGGAACTACTTTTTTCTTTTCCTTTTTGCAGTCCGTGGGGGTGCATGTGCTTTCCTGCTCTCTCCCTTGTCCCCGATTCCTCTTTCAAATCCCTGCAAGTTGCCAGGTTGTTTGTCCTGGTTGCTCTAGGACGGCCCTAAAGATAATGTGCCGCTTCCACGGCCCCTCCCCCCAGCTCTTTCAAATGTTTGAAGCATTGATCCACTCCTCGAGTGCTCCTCCCTCACTTCCCCATGGCGATCACACGCCAACGTTCTTACCAGCACACACCAATGCTCTCACATCACACACCAAAGCTCTCACCATCACATGTCAACACTTTCACCATCACACACCAGTACTCGCACATCACAACCCAGTACTCTCACCATCACACCCCAGTACTCTCACCATCACACACCAATGCTCTTGCCATCACATGTCAACACTTTCACCATCACACACCAGTACTCTCACCATCACACGCCAACACTTTCACCATCACACACCAGTACTCCCACCATCACACATCAGTACTCTCACCATCACACACCAATTATCTCACCATCACACCCCAGTACTCTCACCATCACCCACCAACACACTCACCATCATCCACCAACACTCTCACATCACCCACCAACACTGTCACATCACACACCAATGATCTCACCATCAAACACCAGTGCACTCACCATCACATACCAACACTCTCACCGTCACAAACCAATGCTCTCACCATCACACACTCACTCTCATCCTCTCGTTTTCAAATTTGCGATTACTCACCCAGACTCTCAGAATCACTCATACATCCTTGAACTTTCATTTACTGACCCTTTCACCATCACACCCCCGCACTCTCATCATCTCACACTGTCTCCATCACTCATTATGCACTCATGATCACTCACCTGGACACAGTAACTCATTCAGCCTCACATCATCCTTCGTTCTCATGCGTCTGATCACTTACGATTGCTCACCTAGATTCTTAGAATCATTCATTCACTTTAGCCATCACTCATTGTCACACTGCCCATCACTCATTGTCACACTGCCCATCACTCATTCACACTGCCCATCACTCATTCACCCTAGCCATCACTCATTCACTTTAGCCATCCCTCATTCTCACACTGCTCACCATTCACCACTCCTTCTTTTTCCTCTTTTTTTAATCAAACATTTTATTCTCATTTCTTATAATAGAACGTCAACCATTGCAAATATCATTTAGGATTTTCACATAACATTTTGTACAATCATTTACACCAAAAAGTCCTTGATCTCGACAAATGTTATTACCAGTGTGACATCACCGCGGTGAGGGCAGAGGGGGGAGAGGGTGACAGCCACGCCCTTCCGTCTGTAGAGGTGACATATCTAATGAAGATAGCTCGTACTGACCAACACCGTCCCAAACTTTGCTGCACCTGTTAATGTTGCCCCTTTATTGTCCAAACCAAGCCTTCCAAGGAAGCCCCGGGCATTCCCCGCCCCCATCACATCTCCCCCTCCCCCCCCCCTCATGTGCGATCTTCAGCTCCTCAGGTGTCCTTCCCTACCCTCCCTCATTTGAGTCCTGCACGAGTAGCCCTAAACCAAGACACGGCTTTTAAAAACAAGCATTGGCATAGCCAATAGGTCTCGCCTTTGGGACCTTATAAGCAGTGACGGCCCGTGTAGGGCGTTTTACCGGGGAGGTGACGTGGCGCAGAGGAGGGGCAGGGTGGGGGGTTGCAAAATGCGGCAAACGGCCGATTGCAGGTAAGTTATGAAAAAAATGAATACAACGAATTTCGCTGCGCGCGCTGCATCGCCAAATACGATGCAGCGCGCGCAACAAAATTCGTTTTATTATTTTTTTTCGTAACTTACCTGAAATCGGCCGTTTGCTGCATTTTGCAACCCCCCACCCTGCCCCTCCAATGCGCCACATCACCGCCCCGGTAAAACGCCCTACACGGGCCGTCACTGCTTATAAGTGTTTAGCCATGCAACAGTTGCATAACTAAATACTTTTAAGGTCCCAAAAGCGAGACCTATTGGCTATGCCAAGCGGCCGTGCGGCCACTAAAGTGATCGCGGTGTGATCAAACATCAAAGCGGCCGCGAAAGTGAAAGTACTCGCGTCAAACGTGGCACGCGCGGCCGCGCACGTGCACTGTAGCTCCAGGCTGGTCTGGTAGCACTTTTTGGAGCCCTCTCAAAAAGTCTCGCCAGACCAGCGCATGCGCTGGGTCAGGCGAGACCTTATGACCACCTTTCTTTCGTGGTGATGTCACAGCATCGCACTATGTTTTTCAATAGTGAAGACCTGGAGGGGGGGGGGGGGTGCATTAGAGCTAGACTCCCTTGCACATTTGATTTTTGAGTGAAGGCGGGGAAGGGTGAGTTGGGGGGGGGGGCGGCCTCGGCGCCCCGTGTTCCGAGATCAGCAGCTCTAGCCATGACGTCACATGGTATCGGTGCACCGCAAAGTGACAAGTGGGGTAGATCTGCCCCGCCCTCTCATGCCCACAGCACCACGTTTCCACCACTGTCCGTTCACATCTAGCCCCTCATTCGTTGGCTCCGGCGGGGGCCAGCTTGTCCTGTAAAGAACGTTCTGTTGGGGTAACCTGAGTTTCAAGTCGCGAGAATGTTCCTTCTGCCAACAACACCTCTCGATCTGCTTCGTTCCGTTCCGTCTCTACCGTATCACAAAGGGTTAAAAACACAGAGAAGCCTTTCTTCTTCTAGAAGTTACCCTCCTGACGTCCCCTCCCCCTAAGAACCACCATTCACGACGAACTATAATGCGCGTGTTATGGTTACTTTTTAATTTTCTCTACTTGTGTGTTTTTTAACATGAAGTTTGCTGAGGCCCGAATTCGGTTAAGCATAGCTCCAGGGTGATTTCCGTATGTGAGGGCTGAGGGCACTTTAAGCAGACCCCCAGGGTGATTTCCGTATGTGAGGGCTGAGGGCACTTTAAGCAGACCTCCAGGGTGATTTCTGTATGTGAGGGCTGAGGGCACTTTAAGCAGACCTCCAGGGTGATTTCTGTATGTGAGGGGTGAGGGCACTTTAAGCAGACCCCCAGGGTGATTTCTGTATGTGAGGGCACTTTAAACAGACCCCCAGGGTGATTTCCGTATGTGAGGGCACTTTAAGCAGACCTCCAGGGTGATTTCTGTATGTGAGGGCTGAGGGCACTTTTAGCAGACCCCCAGGGTGATTTCCGTATGTGAGGGCACTTTAAGCAGAGCTCCAGGCTGATTTCCGTATGTGAGGGCTGAGGGCACTTTAAGCAGACCTCCAGGGTGATTTCTGTATGTGAGGGCACTTTAAGCAGAGCTCCAGGGTGATTTCCGTATGTGAGGGCTGCGGGCACTTTAAGCAGAGCTCCAGGGTGATTTCCGTATGTGAGGGCTGAGGGCACTTTAAGCAGACCCCCAGGGTGATTTCCGTATGTGAGGGCTGAGGGCACTTTAAGCAGACCTCCAGGGTGATTTCTGTATGTGAGGGCTGAGGGCACTTTAAGCAGACCTCCAGGGTGATTTCTGTATGTGAGGGGTGAGGGCACTTTAAGCAGACCCCAGGGTGATTTCCGTATGTGAGGGCTGAGGGCACTTTAAGCAGACCCCCAGGGTGATTTCCGTATGTGAGGGCTGAGGGCACTTTAAGCAGACCTCCAGGGTGATTTCCGTATGTGAGGGCTGAGGGCACTTTAAGCAGACCCCCAGGGTGATTTCCGTATGTGAGGGCTGAGGGCACTTTAAGCAGACCCCCAGGGTGATTTCCGTATGTGAGGGCTGAGGGCACTTTAAGCAGACCTCCAGGGTGATTTCTGTATGTGAGGGCTGAGGGCACTTTAAGCAGACCTCCAGGGTGATTTCTGTATGTGAGGGGTGAGGGCACTTTAAGCAGACCCCAGGGTGATTTCTGTATGTGAGGGCTGAGGGCACTTTAAACAGACCCCCAGGGTGATTTCCGTATGTGAGGGCACTTTAAGCAGACCTCCAGGGGGATTTCTGTATGTGAGGGCTGAGGGCACTTTTAGCAGACCCCCAGGGTGATTTCCGTATGTGAGGGCACTTTAAGCAGAGCTCCAGGCTGATTTCCGTATGTGAGGGCTGAGGGCCCTTTAAGCAGACCTCCAGGGTGATTTCTGTATGTGAGGGCACTTTAAGCAGAGCTCCAGGCTGATTTCCGTATGTGAGGGCTGAGGACACTTTAAGCAGACCCCCAGGGTGATTTCCGTATGTGAGGGGTGAGGGGTGAGGGCACTTTAAGCAGACCCCCAGGGTGATTTCCGTATGTGAGGGCTGAGGGCACTTTAAGCAGACCTCCAGGGTGATTTCCGTATGTGAGGGCTGAGGGCACTTTAAGCAGACCCCCAGGGTGATTTCTGTATGTGAGGGCTGAGCGCACTTTAAGCAGACCCCCAGGGTGATTTCCGTATGTGAGGGCTGAGGGCATACTTAACACGGACCATGTAATTGGTTCAGCAGAAAAAGTTTTGCAGAAATTGTGAAAGTACAGGAACACTCGCAAACCTGACCACGTCACTGATCAAGCAGGCCTCTGGGGCGACTGTTCAATGTGATTGGATACTTTGTGCACAACGTCAACACGGACGACCACGCGAGTGTACGTTTTACCATGTGCATAATGTCTCGAAAATTGTGCATAATCCATTGAGAAAAATGTGCAGGTCCACTCACCACTGCTTGTGAAAGGGTCCAAAAGAAAGCTCTGGTCACGTCATGTCACGCCCATCATTTCACCATCACCCTTTTTCACCTTTGCAAACGCATTCACCTTCACTCACCCTTCGTTTCACCAACAATCAGTTGCCCCTTCCCTTCACTAACACTTTTACCATTGCTCCCCCACCATTTCAACATCACTCACTTATACTTTTGCTAACGCCTTCACCATCACTCACCAACAGTTTCACCATCACTCATTTACACCTTCTCTAACACTTTCACAATCGCTCCCCACCCTTTCACCATCACTCATTTACGTATAGCTTTGCTAACACTATAACCTACACCCACCGTCACTTTCACCATCAATCACTTACCCCTTCGCTAACACTTTTACCATCACACATCCACCATTTTAACATCAGTCACTTATACTTTCGCAAACCCTTTCACCATCACTCACTGACAGTTTCACAAGCACTAATTTACACCTTCTCACCTTTGCTTACCCTCACATTCACTATCCCTCATTTATACCTTTGCTAACACTTTAACCTTCACTCACTCTCGCTTTCACCATCGATCAATTATCCCTAGTCTAACATTTTTACCATCACTATCCCACCATTTCAACATCACTCACTTAAGCTTTTGGTAACACTTTCACCATCGCTCACCAATACTTTCACCATCACTAGTTTACACTTTCTCTAACATTTTCAGCTTCGATCACACTCGCTTTCAACATCAGTTGCTACTTATCCCTTCGCAAACACTTTCACCTTAACTCACCCTCACTTTCACCATTGATCACTTATCCCTTCCCTAACACTTTTACCATCACTTCCCCTCATTTAAACCTTACTCACTTATACCTTCACTAACATTCATCATCGCTCACTAACACTTTCACCATCACTAATTTACACCTTCGCTTACCCTCACTTTCACTCATGTATACCTTTGCTAACACTTTCACCTTCAGTCACCCTCACTTTCACCATCGATTAATTACCAAATCTAAAACTTTTACCATAACTCCCCCACCCTATCACCATCACTCAATTATCCCTTCGCTAAACATGTTCACGTTCATCCACCCTGACTTTACAGACAGAAGGAAGCACCCCCCCCCCCACTCACACAGTTATACTTCTCTTTCAGCAGCAGACAGAAGGGAGCACTCCCCCTCACACTCACCCACCCACAGTTACACTCCCCTCCACATCAGACAGAAGGGAGCACTCCCCCTCACACTCACCCACCCACAGTCACACTCCCCTCCACATCAGACAGAAGGGAGCACTCCCCCTCACACTCACACACCCACAGTCACACTCCCCTCCACATCAGACAGAAGGGAGCCCTCCCCCTAACACTCACCCACCCACAGTTACACCCCCCTCCACATCAGACAGAAGGGAGCCCTCCCCCTCCCCCTCACCCACCCACAGTCACACTCCCCTCCACATCAGATAGAAGGGAGCCCTCCCCCTCCCCCTCACCCACCCACAGTCACACTCCCCTCCACATCAGACAGGAGGGAGCCCTCCCCCTCACAATCACCCACCCACAGTTACACTTCCCTCCAGCAGCAGACAGAAGGAAGCCCTCCCCCTCACACTCACCCACCCACAGTCACACTCCCCTCCACATCAGACAGAAGGGAGCACTCCCCCTAACACTCACCCACCCACAGTTACACCCCCCTCCACATCAGACAGAAGGGAGCACTCCCCCTCACACTCACCCACCCACAGTCACACTCCCCTCCACATCAGACAGAAGGAAACCCTCCCCCTCACAATCACCCACCCACAGTCCCCTTTCTCTCCAGCAGCAGACAGAAGGAAGCCCTCCCCCTCACACTCACCCACCCACAGTCACACTCCCCTCCACATCAGACAGAAGGGAGCACTCCCCCCCCCCTTCCCCACCCACAGTCACACTCCCCTCCACATCAGACAAAAGGGAGCCCTCCCCCTAACACTCACCCACCCACAGTTACACTTCCCTCCACATTAGACAGAAGGGAGCCCTCCACCTCACACTCACCCAACCACAGTCACACTCCCCTCCACATCAGACAGGAGGAAGCCCTCCCCCTCCCCCTCACCCACCCACAGTCACACTCCCCTCCACATCAGACAGAAGGGAGCCCTCCCCCTCCCCCTCACCCACCCACAGTCACACTCCCCTCCACATCAGACAGGAGGAAGCCCTCCCCCTCCCCCTCACCCACCCACAGTCACACTCCCCTCCACATCAGACAGGAGGAAGCCCTCCCTCGCCTCTGTATCCACGGGCTCCAGGCTGTGTCTGCTCAGTGTCAGCCCAGCTGCACCCCTTTCCTCTCACCCCCTGACAGGCCGGCTACCGCGTCTGCAGTGCTACAGACGCACTTCCACTCACTCGCGGCGCTTAAACAAACATTCAATTTAAAAACATATTCACCACCTGAGCGCTCCTTGAAGCTGACAGCTCCCACGTGTGTAAACCACGCCTCTGACAGCTCCCACGTGTGTAAACCACGCCTCTGACAGCTCCCACGTGTGTAAACCACGCCTCTGACCGCTCCCACGTGTGTAAACCACGCCTCTGACAGCTGCCACGTGTGTAAACCACGCCTGTGAACCTGTTGCGCTCACTCCGGGATGGTCCTTCCATCGGAGCTGCCAAGCTGAGCCCCCTAACACCACCTGGAAGGAGCTGCTGCTAGAAGCCTACGCCGGGATAAAGCGCCTTATACAGGTTTAACAGTGTGACATGGGGAACAACTTTACAGACCGGGTTTTTTCGGGTCATTTTCCTCGTATTTCTTCCACTTCCGGCCTATTTAACACCCATAACGGGGAGGGAGAAGGCGGGAGGGGGGGGAGGGGGAGTTGTTGGTGGGGGGGAGGGGGCGTTAAGCCTCCGGCCCAGGGCTCTACTGTCCGACCGGAAGCTCACTGGCGCCCGCATAGCTGCTATAGGGTGGTGACAGTGGGGGTCAGAGGACAGTTTGGGGTCCCAACAGTGCTGCTGCTTGCCATGTGCCCCTTTAACCGGTCCGGGTACTGGCTTCTCATTAGGGTGACCAACTGGCATTGGTGCAAATTCAGGACGGTGAGTGTAAAAATTCAGGACAAAGGGTCAAAATTCAGGACACAAATTCAGGACAGGAGGTCAAAATTCAGGACAAAACTTCAGGACAATAGGTATGTTTTACAGACACATCAGAGGAGGTCGTGCAATAGTGTATAAGTAAGTCCAGCCATATCCAAACATATTCAACCATTTGCAAACCTATCCATCATGTATCCTTCCATCTATCATTTCACTCATCCATCCCTTCATCCATCCTTTCACTCATCTATCCATTATCCATCCATCCATCCATCCACCCTTTCACCCTATCCATCTGTACACTAATCCATCCACCCATCCATCCACTCATCCATTCAGCCATTTACCCTTTCACCCATTTAGCCATCCTTTCACTTACTCATCCATCCATCCACCCAGTCACTCATCCTTCCACCCATCCACGCTTTCAGTCATCCATCCATCCTCCCTTTCTCTCTCCATCGACCCTTTCACTTAGCCATCCTTCCTTCCTTCCATCCACCCACCCATCTACTCATCCACTCATGAATCCATCCATTGACCCTATCACTCATCCATCCTTTCTCTCATCCATTTATCCTTTCACTCCTTCACTCATCTATTCATCCTTTTGTCCATCTACCCTCCCTTTCACTTACTCATCCATCCTTACATCCACCCTTTCACTCATCCGTCCATCCATTCACCCTTGCACTTATCAATTCATCAATCCATCCATCATTTCACTCATCCATCCACCCACTCACTCATCATCCACCTTTTCACTCATCCATCCTTTCACTCTTCCATCCACCCTTTTACCCATCCAGCTACCCTTCCACCCATACATCCAGCTATTTACCTATTCTCTCATCCATCCTTCCACTCACTCATCAATCCATCCTCTCTCATTATCCATCTATTCAATCTTTCATTCATCCATTCGCCCTTTCACTATTTCATCGAGCCATCCACCCATCCCTTCACTTACTCACTCACCCACCTTTTCATATTAATTTTGAGCTGAGCCTTTTTGAGAAGAGGCCCATCAAGAACTTCACCCTCGCTGCAGGAGCTATTCCAGGACTGGGACAGAAGCCACCCAGGGCGGACACAGGATCCGCCACAGGGGAGACAGGAGCCATCACAGGAGGGGGGGGACAGGAGCCACCACATGGGGGGACAGGAGCCATCACTAGACTAGGGGGGGGGGGGGCAGGAGCCATCACGGGGGGAGGGGGACAAAAGGATCCACCAGTGTGGGCACAGGGGTGGGCATGCACTATTCTAGTATCATCTTGGTCTCTTCCAGGGTGGGGTAGGGCTCCTCACCCCCTCCTAGGCAAGACAACAAGAAGACAGGCTCTCTTTCCAAAATGTCAGTTTTGCCATCCCCCACTGTGATGTACAGTACTTAAAGGAGATACTCCAAGAGAACTGATTTAACTGATTGTCCTCCATACTTTCTTAATCAGTGTGGGTGCGATTGTGCCATTTCTTTATTTTATTACATTGTAGACTGCAGGATTGAAGAACCGAGGTTTGCTTACAATTTAGTGACAGTAATTGAGCTCTGTGAAGAGAACCACGTGCTGCCTCGGTGTAATCAGGGCCGGTTCTGGGATGTTTGGGGCCCTGGGCAGAAAGGGAAAGTGTGAGGCGCCTCTAAATTGCAGAGACATGGCGCATTCAGGGCTGTTTGCATCTGAATAGACGCCCCTGCCCCTGAAGCTGCAGCCCCTCCCTCTCAGTCACCTTCAAGCACCTCTTAGCAGCTCATCAAGGGCGGAAGGTGTGAGGGTTGCCATCCCGCTGTGCCTCTCCAATGATGCTGGAATCTTAGCTTTGGTACTGCATCAGAATCTGTTGCACCCGACCTCAACAGCATCGGAGTCAAGCAGGGAGGTGGGTGGAAAAGAGGGAACATCGGCTTTAGAGTGGTGCGACCGGCGCGGGGTTAAAATTACGGACAAATGGCGTCCGTTAAAGAACCCTTCACGGACAACGGACAGACGGCCGAAATTACGGACTGTCCGTGAAATTTACGGACGGTTGGTCACCCTACTTCTCATGGGTATGGGGCACAGGGTCGGATTGGTAACGCGGGCACTCGGGCAATGGCCGAGGGGCCGGTGTCCAGTTCCAGCCCTGAGCTGCTTTTTAGGTCTCGCTGAGCCAGCGCATGCGCTGCTATGCGAGAAATTTAGTGTGTGGGTTTTTGAAGTGCTGCCACAGGCTTCTGGTGGCCTAGCGCTCACGGGAGCGTGCATGCGTGCAGCCGTCATCTGTCTTTGATCGCGGTCACTTTTGCGGGCCGCGCGGTCGTGTCACTTTCACAGTCGCGCGGCCGATGCTTGTCTTCTTTCTCCTCACGTGTTCTCGCCTTTGCTTGTTTTTAGGTCTCGGCTGCCGAAAGCAGCGCATGCGCTGCTCTCGGCATTCGAGAGTTTCTTGGAATCGATACAGATTCCGAAGCTCTCGGAGGCGGAGTTGAATCCCCGCCACTCTTTTTTATTGGCCAGGGTCATCTTTAATGAAAAATGCTTGCTTTTGATTGTAAAGGAGCCTTTTTAGTCCTTCCTTGTTGCCGCCTTGTCTCCTTTTGGCCCCGCACACTGGGTTTGGATCGTTTACTGGCGGCGTGTTACTATGTCCTTTAATTAGAGGGTGAGGACTTTTTTCGTCATTCCGGCTGGAGTGAGACGCACACTTTGTCCATGTTGCCTTTAGACCCTCCCTCCCCGGTGCCTGGCACGTCGTCTGGCCCCTCCCTCCCATTTCTGAAGCTAGCCGGTGTGTGTGTGTGTGTGTGTGTGTGTGTGCGCTTCTGCCCACACACGTGTTTAGTGTGTTTTGTGACTTCATTTGGGGGCGACCATACAAAAAGTGCTTTGAGTTGTCTTCCTTGAGTGCGCACTTTAGGTGGATGCGTATACTGGGATTCTATTTTGCTGTATTTCCGGTTTATTCTGGGCTCATCATCACCCTCCGATCGGGTCCCGGCAACTGCTTCCAGGGATCCTCTGCTCTTCGAGGCAGTGGTGTCCTTTATAAACCGGAATGTTGGGGTTAAACCTCTCTGCTCCCCTCTCTGCCACGATTGAACCCACCCCAAGACTCCCATCGGGAAAACGGGAGCTCAGATGGGGGGACAAAGAGGGTGCACTGGAGCGGCTCTGCCGGTGTTCTAACTAGATGCGCTCCCCCGTCGGTTTGTGCTCTCCCCTGTCAGAGGGGAGCTTACAAATACACCTATGACCTAACTAGCTCTGCTTCCCCGTCAGTTTGTGCTCCCCCTACGGGGCTTACAAATACACCTATGACCTGCTTTGTTGGTGCCTGGTCGTATGTCTGTACCTCTCCTAAGGCACTGCTGCTATTTGTGCGTGAGCCTGACCAACATTGGCCACAAACAAGCGGTTTATCCGAGAACCGCCTCCAGCCGGAGCAAGGGGCAGAAACGCCGTATCATTCTCCAGACAGATACATGTCTCGTGTTATGAGTGAAACTGAGACCCAAGGAGGGAGAGGCGGGGTGTCCTTTTTAGGAAAGAGAAGGCATTTGTTGTTACCGCACAACCACACCCCACCCCACAAAAAGTCAATTTATTGTCACATCCGTAACTCAGAGGCTTCTCTGTGAAGGTGAAAGCAGGTAGGGGTTCAGGGTTCATCACAAGTGTTTATTAACATTGAAATAACATCTCTCGGACGGTTATGGCCGATGCCTGACCCCTAACCGGTAAGAAGGTGCAACAACGTGCAAACAAACACTGGCGTTACCGAAGGAGAGGGAGATGTCACTTTACAAAGTCCAAAATATAAAAATGGTGAAACGTTGTCTTACGGGGGGGGGGATACGGAGCTGTTTGAGTCGTGAAAAGCACGACCTCAGAGACCCGCTGCGAAGTTTACATACGTTGATTCATAGAGTGAGGTCACTTTCCGACAGGGTCTTGAAGCTCAAAGCATGCCCGAGAGCAGGTATTAAGGCACCCCAAGGTTTACTGGTGCCTTCACTGTTTATTAGTAAATGCCCGCTGAACTACCAGCACATCACGAGTAGCTAAAACTATGGTGCTTATAGATTTAAAACCATTTTCAAAAGGGCTGTGGGGTGGATTTATCTCATGTGTCATGAATAAAAGTAGCCTGTCGACTCCAGCTCCTCGTATGCAGGAGAGCGACTTTACTTTTATAAGCCTGCATCTTTTTTTATCGGGTGGCCCTCTGTCCTCCGGAGTCACCGCGCTGGGGCTGAAGGGTTCTGCACCTTTATTTCAGAGCTGGCACAGCGGGGAGTGTTAAAAGCCCGGAATTCGGATGACGAGCAAAGCCTGGAAAGGAGAGGGGCAGACCACAGCGGGATTGAAGGGCGTGGGAACCCCCCGCTCTCTTTTTATCTGCTCTTGATGCTGCTGTGTGGCACAGGGACAGCCGGGCAAGGTAAGCGCATGCATGCCCATTATCCACCCCCCCCCTTCCCTGGGATCGTATTGCCTGCTTTCATCTGGAAAGGCAAAACCTGCCGTGTGTGTTTAGCTGCCATCGCTGTCACGCCATCCGCTTGCCCTTGTAACTGTGACGCTAAATTGTGTTTAGCTGATGTGTGGGTGCGTGCGCATTTTTTATCTCACCTTCAGGGAATTTCAGAGTGAGTCACTCGTGAGTTTTCATGGCGACCGTGGTTAGGACTGCTGAGGGTGGAGGTGAATCTTGTGAGGGATGGCTTTGGGTTAAACCAACGGGGCATGCTCGATGGGGGGGAAATGGTTGTGAAATGTCGCTACTTACAAAAAGGGGGTCGCTTCTACCTGTAAGGCGCAGGTGTACTAGCAAATGAGTGAAGACTATTTGTAGAATGTGTTCCTCGCCTTGAGAGGGAGGGTCTTGCCAAATCTTTTTCGGATAAGCGTTTTTTATTGTGAAGAGTAAAAAGTTAGATCTAAAAGTCTGGTGGTAATACAAAGTACGTTTGCTCGCAGGTGTAACTTCTGGGTGTTTTATTTGTGAGATCCTTTGCAGAGGGTTTTGTTGGCATTCATGTGCACGAGGTAGTATTATGTGCTCCAATGGAGAGTAACAAGTGTGAGTTACCAGAAATCCTGGCATGTTCTATGGCTCATTGTATACTGTTCACCACCGCCAGGTTCAAAACTCGCTCACAACTCAAGATATACTCTGCCGCTGAAGTTACTATTAGGTAGTGCTCAACACACCGCTTTGAGATAGTTTCTCATTAAGGATGGCACACTATTTTTCGTTTACTTTTAGTTAGTGATTCCTGTTGAGACTGGTTAGTTGATTTTAGGGCTAATACTATAAAACTAAAAGCTAAACTAACAAGCATTGAAAATGCAATAGGTCTCGCCTTTTATTAAGTTAAAGTCATTTGCTTTGCTATATAATACCATTAGCAAAGCAAATGGCTTTAACTTAATTAAAGGCGAGACCTATTGCATTTTCAATGCTTGTTTGAGCAGGTTGGGGGTGTCGATTTGGGCGGTTTCTGCGTTGTTAGGGTGCCGCCAGCTACCCAGTGGGGCACTGAGTGGCCTTTCGGGATGCAGATAGGCGTCCATTACCTCCCTTTTATCAAGGGGCAGAGGTGTCCCTCTCTTTCTCTCGCTGGGCCGGCCCATTAATATATGCAAATTGGGCAGGGGCAGGGGGTCTGCGCCAAAGTGGTCTCACTTGTTTCCAGGTGTTTCACCAGTGTAAACTAATCTGTGCATTACCCCTCCCCCCCCCCCTTTTTTTTTTTTAAAATAAAATTTCGTCAAAGCAGTGTTTTGTGGAAAGACAATAAGATAAATGTGGGCCACTTTTTAGGTCTCGCCTCGCTATTGCGTAGCAATCGCTATGCAAGACTCTAGTAAGGGGCTCCCAAAAGGGCTCCCAAAAGTGGATTGCATGGCGAGCACGCGCACAATCGCGTGCATCGTGCCGCCATGCAATCCGTTTGGCATTGTACTTCAAAGGGTCCGCACCCCCGCCTGGAATGCGCTCCCCCGCTAAGCGCGCGCGCCACGCTCCGCCGGGCTTGTCTTGTTTACTTTAGCACACAGGCCTTCGACGAGAGACATGTAGCTCATGCATTCAGTTTTGTTTTAGAAACATTCCTGTTACTCTACTTTCACAGCAATCAAAAGCTTTTTTTATGCAAATGCAAGCTCTCCAGCCGTTCAGCGTTTGGTGTTTAAAGTGTTACATTGTTATTTCTTCGGTGATTGCTACACAAGGGTCATTAATCAGCTTATCAAGGCGGCCTTGCTTGGCAGCAGTTGTGCTTGGAGGTAATGGTTTGTAGCAAATAAACTAGCAGCGCCTCGGTTTGCATGTGGGCAGCATCGGTTCTCATCAACTCCCCCACAGCAGCTGAGGAGTGAGGCAACAAATGCGGCAGAATCCATTCTTTTCTGGCTGCCGCTTGAAGTGCATTGTTAACATTCGATCAACAGACGAATGCAATCTAAAATATACAATTGTACATCATTAAATGTGTAATTGAGGATTGGATGAATGAATAATTAGTGCAGTAGTAACTAGGCAATGCAGAATCACTCTGGGCGATGTGAGAATAGAGGTCCATTGAATCATTACAATCTAGTTAATAAAGGGCTTCTTTACCTTCCAAGTGTTTTCTTGGTGCTGTTTCTGTTTAGTCAACTTCATATGGATCACTTTTATCAACTTCAGACGGATAAAAGGCTGAACTTACTAGGATTTCCTTATAGGCATGAAGTTTATTATTTGAAAATGATGTTTGTTAGTAAAATAAAAACAAAAGATATGGTAGTATAAGGGAGACAAAGTAATGAATAAAGTTTCACTTAACTAAAATAATCAACATGTGAACGGAAACCCATCTATGCAATTTAAATTTGATGACACCTTTCAAAATTCATATTTACAGGTTTTCAACACAGGATTGGCGTTACCTAGCCCATTTGTTTAATGGTTCTCTGGAGTTAGAATCTTGCTCTGGGTGAAGTTACCTTCAGGTTCCCAACAGCCAGATCCTTAAAAGACCCAAATGGCAGGTACGCTATTCTAATTAATTCAACTGAAGCAAACCACAGCTGCAACACACGCAATGACATATAAAAGCCACTGAAAGTACGCGTTATTCTATAAATGCAGCCGCATTTGTTTAAATTCTCTGCTCGAAAATCCTCTAGTTTTATTACATAGTGGGGTGCACCAAGCCGCTTTTTACCTGGAAACGTGAGTTCGTTCATGTTATATACATACCGCCTGAGAAAAGGCATGCTATCGGGTTTTAGTCTCCCTCAATACTACGGACTCCAAATATTAAACAAGCATTGGCATAGCCAATAGGTCTCGCCTTTGGGGCCTTAAAAGTGTTTAGCCATGCAACAGTTGCATAACTAAACACTTATAAGGTCCCAAAAGCGAAACCAATTGGCTATGCCAATGCTTATTTTTTTAGCGTGCCCCGGCTGATTTTTAATCCCAATCCAACCCTGGATGGGGGTAAGAGGGGCAGGGGTCTGGAAGCTGGAGTCAGAGCACTTGTCATGTGGGGAGCTGTGGTCAGAGCACCTGTTGTCCTGTGGGGGCCTTTTCTGGCCCCCATGGTTCTAGAAAGTCGAGTGAAGGCCAGGACGCAGCTCTGCCCACACCCTGTGCCCTCACCCACTCCGTCCTGTAAGAGACTGCCAGTGGTGACAGCGGTTCTAGAGGAAGATTGACTTGCCACCTTCACAGGGCACTCCCTCACTCATGCAGGAGTGACATCAACAGGCCACGTGATGTCAGACGGTCGCTTGGTGGTACGAGCCTCTCTTGGCCCGAGTCATTCCTGGCAGGAGTGTACATGGTTCTCTCTTTCTCTCTCTCTTTCTCTCTCTCTCTTTCTCTCTCTTTTTCTCTCTCTTTTTCTCTCTTTCTCTTTCTCTTTCTCTTTCTCTTTCTCCTCTCTATCCCCCTACAAGTAACTGCCATAATATGAATGTTTCCATCACTTGGTTCGCCAAGGAATATCTCCTATCTGCCCCAAGCTTTTATATATTAGAGCAGACGCAGAACACATCTAGCTACCCATGCTAGCAGTGATGAGCTGAGAAAAATATGTTTTTCAGGACAACGGGTTTTGCTTTTACACGTACTTTTCTGGTTTTCAAATACATTTTCAGGTAGGTGAGTTTTACTGAGACCTTTAAGTGTGACTGGTATTCACCAGTGTGAGAAGTTGGCCTGGTATGTGCTGACCACTAGTAATAGTGGGCACCTTGCACCAGTCCAAACAACCCTTATTGATGATTAGGTTAAAGACAACCTTTACTGAAAGCTATCCTAGTGGTAGCTACGGAGAGCAGCCTTTAGGCTAAGTCTCTGAGGAATGTAAAGCAGCTTGTTTTACCAGATCAGAACCTCCTAAATGACCAAATGAAAGGAGAACCACACAAGTGTTATATAAAATATATGTATTTATTACTAATCACTCTCTACTAACCTCTTTGTGAGATTAGAGCACAAAGCACACAATACTTAATCAATAGAACGAAAGTAAATAGCACAATACACAGCGGGCGCCAGGGGAGACCGAACCATATACTAAGAAAGTGGTATAACAACCACGACTAGACACAGTGCCTAGAGTACGTAGAATCGCTGGGACCCCAAGGAACCACCCAAGGTAGACACAGGAGACCCACGGGGGATGCGTGCAGTGTGAGAACACAGCCGCGAGGTCCGTACAACTCTATGGGAAAGTCGCGGTTGGAATTTTAAAGATTAAGGACACTTATGAGACGACTTCAAACAAACCCTTTGGAACATAGAAGGTTCTAAGGCCAGCACCCTTGAGGGTACCGAGGTACCCGTGTTACCTGTCCCAGGAGAGCCGGGTGCATAGGGGTCAATTGGTGTCGGAAACGCTCGTTGATTTCAATGGTGTGATGCGAAGAAGGGCTGCTGCCGTGAAGATGCGAAGTGCCCGAAGAGATCCAAGCCTGGATCGGAGCTGCGAAGAACCTGAAAGCAGAGGGGACAGAGTCTGGGTCACTTCACAGTGACCAGGGGCACAATAGACGACCCCATGTGGTCAGAGGAAAGATGCTGGAGTCTCTCCAAGCTATGGAGAGTCAGGGAACATCTGGAGCAACCATGAAAGCCCACAGAAAGTCAAAGTTACCTTCACAGGGACCCACAGATCGACGGACCAGGGATCGCGAAGGGACCTTGAGCTGAGTCACAAAATACCAGCCCACGGAACACTCAGGGTTAGGACTACAAGTAGACCAAAGCACAGTCTCAGGGATCGGCAAAAAGCATATGCTGCTGCAAATGTACACGGTGCACAGGGGTTCGGGTTGCACGGTCCCCACTGAATAGCTGAGAGCGCAGATCAACCTCCGAGACCACGGGAACCCACCTCCTGTGTTGCAGTAATCTTCGGAGTCCTTCAGGAGCTGCGTAGATGCAAACTGGTCAGATGCGTTTCAGGTGCCTGCCTTGCAGGGGAGTAACTCCTTTATTCCAAGGGAGATTCTTCAGTCATCCAGTGTAGTGTTGATCGTCGAAGTACTTGGTTTCTGTAGCAGAGTTTTCTCCAGGTAATATTTAAAGTCCTGTAGTCAGGGGTTCCTACTTTATACCCAAGGAAGGGGTGGGACAAACTCTGGGGACCCACCTATGGGAGGGTCAGGACAGAGGGGTGACTACCCCGATGTCCTTTGTCCAGTTTCGCGCCAGAGCAGGAGCAAATGGCTCCTGCAACCGGTTTGAGCTGGAGTATGCACAGGGACACCAAATGTGCCCCCAGTGCAGACATCAAAGCCTTCTCAGAGTGCACCCACCCAGCCCCAGTACACTAAAGCCTGTCTGCGAGGTGGTTATACCTACCTGTGACAGGAAACCTAATGTCAGGCCTACCCCTGCCGGAGTTTCGTGCAACAGCAGGAGGGCAGACTCGTGTCTGTGGCTGGCAGCATCTATTTTGTGATGCCAGGGCTCTTTTAAGCTGGTACCGGGTGTACCGGTGTTGTCATATTTATCCCTCTAGGAGGGTGGAATCATACCTCCCACACCAGTTACTGGTGTGGAGGTATGATTCCAAGGTGTTTGACACCAAACACAACATGTTTCCATGCAGCCATCCCCAAGTTAGCATTTACTGCGAGGTTATAATGCACTTAAGAGTATATGTTTGGCTGCATCACACACAACCCTGGAATAGAGGATCCGAAGGCTGCAGAGGAGCTCTGCTCATGCAGGTGCACCCTCTCACATAAAGCCCAGCATAAAACCCAGCACCCTGCCTTGAGGATTGATAAGGCCTGCCATAGGGGTGACTGATAGGTATATGTGTGCAGTGATATGAATAGATATAGTGAACCTATATCTCAGTAAGGGGTGCATACACCACCTTACACAGGCTGCAGTAGCAGACCTGTGGTGTCAGTTTGAATGGTCTCTCAGGGGTGGCAGAATACATGCTGCAGCCCCTGGGAGGCCTCTGGGGTATATATTATACCATATACTAGGGACTCATAAGGGTACCCCAGAATCCAATCTGGAGTGTACCTAAAGTACTGGTAACCAATTTAGAGAGGAAGCAGCTAGGCTGGGGTCCCAGATAGCAGGGTCCCAGCCAGACTAAAGTCGGAAACAGTGAAACATCAGCAAAAAGTGGGGGTAACCATAAGAAGCAGACCCTACTCTCCTTCAACCGTTGCTCACGCAGTTGTGTATCCGTCTACAAATGTTCACTGTGGCTGAGGAGGATGGAGGCAGAAGGAACTCTCCCGGAGCCTTGACAATGATTCTCATCCAGCGAGGCGAGCTTCCTTGATATCGCTATGATGCCTCATTTCGATCCTGGTTTAAAATCATCGTAAGATTCAATACATTTAGCGCCATTTTCATTTATGATAATGCATTCAATTCATTTTCTATTCCTGCTGGTTTGGCGATGACGTAAAATAGTGAGAGTGTAATGACATAGATACTTTTACTAATTTCTGACTGCGCTACTCCAACCCTGATGTATAAAGCCACAATTCCTTTTGTACTATAATCAAGTGGCAAGCGCCCACTCTGCCCTGCAGTGGCGCAGGGAAAAGGATTGAAAAGGGCTCTTCAAGAGACCCTGTCGCTGTGATACACACAAACTACATCAACAGAAGATTCAGTTTCAAAGATCTGAAAGAGAACAAGATTGAATCTGCAAAGAGAAGAGAAAACGAGTTCATCTCAAGCAGCAGCAGAACTAGAGCGGCAACCGGCACTCCAAGCTGACAGGATCACACTTGACACAGGTTGGAATTTGCATAAGAACAGAACAAAGAGAAGGGGAAATTGTTGTAAAGGAGATTAAAGCTTCTAATGAACCACTGAAATGGAACCAAAGGAGTCTTGGTTTTAGGGCAAATCTAGCTGTAATATTCTGTGGATCAAAATCTCTATGAAAGACGACATAACTTGACAGCATCTTCTCAGATATGTCACGGGAAGGCTAAAAAAGCTTTATTTGCCCTATACCCAAACCAAAAGGGGTCTTGGGTCTACCAAACACCAGACAGGACATGAAAGGATCATCGCGAGCCAGGCTAGCAAACGGTTCACAAACTAAATGGAACACTTAGCGAACGATGTAACCAAGTTAGTTAAGTCTTCCAGGTTAATTGTTTACAGTGAGAAACTGTAATGTGTCAAATGCAATAAGGACAACGCAATTATTTTACAACATAAATCATAGGAATGGTGGGGCACTGTCGAAATAAGAAAGTACACCAATCGGGAGCTACTTAGACAATGAGATCATGAATTGGTCAACCGGGGCCTAAAAAGCATAAAGCAAATTGGGCACTTTTGAAGAAACTCCGCTCATGCCCTATAAAATGTGATAAACTTTAGCGTCAGGGAATCTGACAGTCTGAATTACCGACAATTAAATCGATGCATAGAGAATTTCATGATTGCAGCACAAATAAAGAATTACAACTTAAAACCTTGAAAGGAAATACTCACGTATGTTCTACTTTGAGTTTATATAAGGAAACGGGCGAACCAACAAATTTTCTAAGTACAGAAGCGGCTCGTCTTAGGAACTTCGTTTCATAATTACACCTTCATAATGAAGCAAATACCTGTCGTCTATCCTATAGTTTCTGATCGGTATTTGGACAAAATATCCAATTTTAAATATCAGGAGACAGAAATATCTGAAAAAATTGTGATACAAAAATATTGTGAGGAAGAAATATCTTTGTCAATAATATCGGTTTTTTTAGGTAATTAATATTTTTATTACAAATATTGTTAATACAATTTTCAAATATATAGAATATGGTTTTGTAGTTATTTTAATGTGTTTTAGCCCACATAAGAATTTTATGTTATTGTTTATTTTTGTTTCTATAATTATTTTTTATTTAAAATATGTAGTTTGTAATTTCAAGTGATTTAGATTATTTTATTTATTTGATAATAGTAATTGATAGTGCTGTAGTGGGCTGTCTGGTTTTTAGGGGGATTTGGTGGAAAGTTAAATAAATAATTAATTAATAATTAATCATTTTTAAGCAAATATGTGATAGATATTATTAGGAATATTATGTGAACCTGAATTGATGTATCTATATTTTAGGTGTAGGTTGCTATGTTTGTAGGGGTATAAGGTGGGAAGTTAATTAGTTAATAATTACTTAACAAATCCTTTGTAATGTTTTAATTATTTAATTGATTATTGTGTAATAATCATATATTTTAGTTACATGTTAGGTGCGGCCTGATGGATTTGTAGGGCTATAGGGTTGGAAGTTGATGAAGTAATATTTAATTATAAATGTATTACTCATTTTTGGCCTGATTTATTAAATATGTACATTATTTAGTACTAATTTATTATAGTTATATTTTAATTGAGGTTTGCTAGGTTTGTAGGTGTATAGGTTAGCAAGTTGATTAATATTTAAAAAAGAATAATTAGTAATGTATAATTAAATATTTAATACATTATTAATTATATAAGTGGTGTGATTATGTATTTTAGTTATATTTTGGTGTTGACTGCTGGGTTCGTAGGGTTGTTGTGTGGAAAGTTAATTAAGCAATTATTAATTAACAATTAGTAAGTGTTAATTAGTTATTTATTTAATTATAAATCATGTAAGTGGTGTTGTATTTTAGGCGTGGGTTTCTATGTTTGTAGGAGTATAGGGGTGGAAAGTGAACTAAGTATTAACTTAATAACTATTATTTTTAAATTAAAAATTGATTGTTACATAATTAATGAATTTTATAAATTGGTTAATTGTTTTTTTAATAAATGTTTTTGTTCAGAGTTTTATATTTTTCTAAATGTATATGGTTATTTAAATATGTAATGTGTTTGTAGCAAAGTAGTTTACTTACTGTTGCTTGACCGGAGTGATAAGAGTGCATTTAACTCCTCCGAAGTCCAACGCTCCCCCTACTGCTGCACAGACTGGAGTAGGAATAGTAACTCTTACCGCTCCAAAGTCCTACGCTTTTGCTACTGTTGCATAAACTTGAGTGGCAATAGTGTATGTACTATTCCCAGACTCAAATACATTTACTAACATTGGTTAGGCAGTATGTATTATTAATATTGTTTAATAAATATAATGTTACAGTATGTGTTTGTATTTTTATGTTTCTACATTTTTCGATTTTTTTTTTTGTAGATTTGTTTTTTTGACTTTTTTTGTTTAATAATATATTTAATGTGTTGAAATTGTATTAGTATTTTTTATATAATATATAAATGCGTGTGTGTATATATATAATTAAAAGCACATATATACTACTATAAAAAGAACACTATATATATATATATATATATATATATATATATGATGAGCTTTTTACAGTAGTAAATTTAAAGAATTAAACAAAAACAATTAATATAATGTAAAATATATATTTGTAATTGTGGTAAATTATATATATTTATGTATGTGTGTATATATAATATATATATATATATATATATATAATATCCGGGTTTATATAAGTATATATTTATACATAGTGTTAAATATAAGTGAGATGAATTTAATTAACAGTATGTTAAAGATATATATTCAAATACTTAAGATTTAATACTTTAATGTGTGTGTGTGTGTATATATATATATATATATATATATATATAGGGAACTATCTTTTGTATGCTTTTAACAACATTGGTGTGAAATAATATTTTGACACAATATTTTTGTTACACAATATTGTTGATTCTGATTTTGTGTCAGTGATCCCTCTGATAGACATTTTTCTTATGTTCCTAAATTCTCTGATAGACATGTTTCCTGTGTTCCTATATTCTCTGATATACATGTTACATATGCGCCTATATTCTCTAATAGACATGTTTCCTATGTTCCTATATTCTTTATTAAAGATGTTTCATATGTTCCTATTTTCTGATAGATATGTTCCTATATTCTCTGATAGACATGTTTTCTATGTTCCTATATTCTCTAATAGACATTTTTCATATGTTCCTATATTGTCTAATAGACCTGTTTCATATGTTCCTATATTGTCTAATATACATTTTTCAAATGTTCCTATATTCTCTGATAGACATGTTTCATATGTTCCTATATTCTCTGATAGACACGTTACATATGTTCCTATATTCTTTGATAGACATGTTTCATATGTTCCTATATTCCTTGCTAGATATGTTTCATATGTTTCTATATTCTTTAATAGACATGTTTCCTATGTTCCTATATTGTCTAATAGGCATGTTCTATATGTTCCTATATTGTCTAATAGACATGTTTCATATGCTCCTATATTCTCTGATAAACATGTTACATATGTTCCTGTATTCTCTGATAGACATGTTTCATATGTTCCTATATTCTCTGATAGACATGTTTCATATGTTCCTATATTCTCTGATAGACAAGTGTCATATGTTCCTATATTCTCTAATAAAGATGTCATATGTTCCTATATTCCTTGATAGACATGCTTTATATGTTCCTATATTCTCTAATAAAGATGTGTCATATGTTCCTATATTCCTTGAGAGACATGCTTCATATGTTCCTATATTCTCTGATAGATGTTTCCTAAATTCCTATATTCCTTGATATACATGTTTCCTATGTTCCTATACTCTCTAATAGATGTTTCATATATTCTCTGATAGACATGTTACATATGTTCCTATAGTCTTTGATAGACATGTTTCATATGTTCCTATATTCTCTAATAAAGATGTGTCATATGTTCCTATATTCCTTGATAGACAAGTTTCATTTGTTCCTATATTCTCTGATAGACATGTTTCATAAGTTCCTATATTCCTTGATAGACATGTTTCATAAGTTCCTATATTCCTTGATAGACATGTTTCATAAGTTCCTATATTCCTTGATAGACATGTTTCATAAGTTCCTATATTCCTTGATAGACATGTTTCATAAGTTCCTATATTCCTTGATAGACATGTTTCATAAGTTCCTATATTCCTTGATAGACATGTTTCATAAGTTCCTATATTCTCTGATAGACATGTTTCATATGTTCCTGTATGCTCTGATAGACGTTTCATATGTTCCTATATTCCTTGATCGACATGTTTCATATGTTACTGTATTTTCTAATCGACACAACAAATGTGTTTATGCAACAAACATTCTGCTGCTGACTTTACTGGACGCCCTCAAAAATAAAAAATAAACCGAGCCCTTTCTACAGCAGACACATGCTAGAAGTGCAGTAAAGCAAAAGGCAGCCGCAAGCCCACCTTTCTCAAATGTCTGACAACGGAACTCTTTTTGAAAAGAACATTAACTCTGTCCTTGCTGCGCGGGAACCCATCGCAAGAGGCTGAAAACGAACGATTGTTGCTTGTGTGTCTAAGCCCTGTACACAGAGCCCTCCTGTTGTGTTTGAGTTAGAGGGGTGGACACAGGAGGGGGAAACGAATCCTGTGGACATGGATAGGAGAGCATTAGGCAAACACTAGGAGCTGGACAAAGACAGCGGCAAAACCAGCGACCGGTGGAAAGACACCCTCACAGCAAGAAAACAAGCTTCACTTTCACAGTCTTCTCTGGGGAACCTTTTATCTTTTGTTGACCGATAACCATGGAAGGCCATGAATCAGAGGAAACGGAAACAAGCCCACCCCAGGCGCAAATACTTCGCTGTCGCGATCCACCGCGAGGCGCTGACACGGCAGGCCAGGACGAGGCACGTGACCATCACCTGCTCCATCCTTCACACGTGTGCATCAAAGTCAACCCAAACAAGCATTGGCAATGCAATAGGTCTCGCATTATTAAAGTTTGAGCTATTGGCATTGCTAAATAATGCAACACCAATAGCTCAAACTTTAATAATGCGAGACCTATTGCATTGCAAATGCTTGTTACAGTATTATTTGCACATAAACGTATGGGTTCTGAAGCAAATCATTTAATATGTTCGGGTTTTTCCGGCATTCCTCACCTTTTCCAGGGGTTGTGGGTTTTCATTTGTACGGAATGAAAGAAAAGAACACTCTGTAAAGCTCCTAGAAGCCGAACACATGCTTCAAGTGCAGCAGCCAGCAAGCATCAATGCCACGGGACCTGAGCTTCACCCTCTGAATTCTTGGAGCACACGGCGGTAAATGATATACATTGTTTGTGCTACGTTCATATATTTCCTTCAAAGCAGTAAGTGGAAGAACGAACACCGGATCAAATCCATAGGGAGCGGGGAATCGAGTGTGAAACGCCTTGTGACGTAGACTCACAGAGAAGCTGACTTTGTCTCTGACATGCCAGCTTCCAAGGGAGGCTGCACTTACTTGAACTATTGGGCTAAATTTACAAGATGGCAGACAGTTTAAAATGCCTGGGAGTGCTCAAAAGGCAAAGGCTTTAGTCTGCTTAAGGAGATATAAAACAATTCCACATGTGTTAAGCAGCTGTAAATATATAACTAGAGAACATATAGAGATAACATGGCAGGAGATGGCACCTATGGAATCAGTGCAGGGTGAAGGCATTTATTGGCCCAATGCACGGAGTTGTCGTTTCGTAACCTGTGCAGAGAAGAGAGCATTTGTGGAACTAAGGAAGAGAAGGAGAATTATGGAAAGAGGTGGCGTTAACGATACAGGGCATGGAGGAAGCATTTGAACCAGACTAGGGACGGGTTATTTGTGGAGTCAGTGCAAGGATGACGTGTTTATGTGGCTAGAGCACGCAGGTAGGTATGTACGGGAGGCACTCAAGGGACGGGACACTTATGAAGATATTGCAAAGAAGGCCATGTATGAAGCATGTTCAGGGAGAGCAAATGTATGGACCTAGAATAAGGAGAAGGTATTTATAAAGCACATGCCGGCATATGAGGTATTTATGAAGCAGCCAGGGTAAGGAGGACTTACTTATGGAAACTGTACACAGATAGGGTATTTATGAAGCAATGTGAAAAGAGGGTATATGTGCAGCCAGAGTGGGGTGATGGGCAATTTTAGATCCAATGGAATAAGGGGCATGTATGCAGCTGGTAGAAGGGCCAGTGGGCAAGCGTGTAGCCAGTTGTCTCAGAATGCCTTTTTGGAACAAGCGAAGGAAGGGACACACATGAAGCTAGCGGAGAGGTGGTGTTCATGAAGCTACTGCAAGGACCGGGTATTGATGGAGCGCATGCAAGGAGGCGAATTAATAAAGCCACCACAAGGAGAAGCTACTGGCAGACCCAATAAAAGCAGGCGAGATGTACGGATCCAATCGAAGTGTGGGGAGAGAGGTAAATATGAAGCAGACCAGGAGGAATATGTTTTTTTCTATTCCTTTACTTTTGGTATAATCGCGCCACCCGCGCTTTACTTATCACATTAAAAGTAAAGCGCGGGTGCCGCGATTATACCAAACATAAAGAAATAGAAAAATCTATTTCTATACCTTTGGTATAATAACGGCACCCGCGCTTTACTTTTAATGTTATAAGTAAAGCGCAGGTGCCGCGATTATACCAAAGGTAAAGAAATAGATGTCTTTTTCTATTCCTTTACTTTGGGTATAATCACGGCACCCGCGCTTTACTTATCACATTAAAAGTAAAGCGCAGGTGCCGCCATTATACCAAACGTAAATAAATAGAAAAATCTATTTCTATACCTTTGGTATAATCGCCGCACCCACGCTTTACTTACTCATAACATCAAAAGTAAAGCGCGGGTGCCGCGCTTATACCAGAAGTAAAGAAAAACAAATGGCGCACGTGTCACGCCTGTGTCTGGGCAAAATCATAGCTTCACCCACGACCTATTGCTGTCTATTATGCGCTTGGTGCACGTAATAGACACCAATAGGCCATGGGAGGAGCTATGCGCACGCCTCAGGCCAATTGCGGGCAGTCTTTTGGAAGAAGACGCACGCAAAGGCCAATGGGGGAGCGAAAAAGGAATTGCACACACAAGCGTGTGCGATTCCTAGTTCGATTTCTGAACCCCGGAACAAAAGGACTCTCGCCTGCGCAAGCACTGCTGCGCAGTGCCACGAAGGTCGCGAGACCTAAAAACGAGCATTCCATCCCTTCGAAGACCTCGACATGGACGCCCAACAGAACATTCTGCCCAAATTCTTCCACCACACATCAAACACATCGGATGCAACACGTCACCGACATACACAAGACACCTCTGAGAAGTCAAGTGGGACTCAATGTTTCAATGAACACTTGGTCAAACAAAACAAGCGCCTCAGAAGCCTGGTACATCCAAGAACTCCTCAAAAACACATGCGCCCTGGGCAACTATGACAAGAAATGCAGACCGACCACATCCTCGGGTGACTCCCGAGCACCCCTCTTTGCATGCGGCTCTGTGTTTACCACCAGTAAAGCTACAATCTACTGTCAGTGAAGCAACTAATACAAGCAAGGCACTCATGAGGCCAGCCGGCCCTGTATCAATCCAGCCCCAGGGCCACCAGGGCCGCCAACAGTCAACAAATGTAACAACATCGACCACTCGCTCACGAGAAGATACAATTGCATGCCATCGACAAAACAGGCATTGGTGTGACCACCGATTCCCCCGTGTTCTCAACCATAAGTGGACTGCCATCCGCGTCCTTCCACCCTGAGGATGCTACACCAACCAGCGCTCTTCAAGGCCACCTCGTGAAAACCATATCCTACCACTGTTCACTATCAAGTCATCTTGAAGGGAAGTCTTCACATCCCTCCTCAAGACCGTCAACGCCTCCCTCGCCCAAAGGACTTCCTCAGACGCCCCGATACAGGACCGATCCTCTACTGGCAGAAGAACTCGGGAGATCTTTGAAGCTTCCACCCAACCAACCATGTACCCTTCAGAGGAAATACCAAGCGCGTCAGCAAGAGCAGACTTCTGCAGAATGCCAATCCTGCACCGGGCCATGCCACTGCAGAGGGGCGCGACTCTGAACAGGTGCCACCGCCTTCCCCATCAATGGAAGGAGGAGCCCCTGCCTTCTGAGCATGTTCAACTCTCCGGCAGTCATCAGCACAATCGCCGATGAAGTCTTCATCCATGCCCTAAAAGCATGAACGAGCTTCTCGTTGCAGTCGTACAGTGGTTACCCCTACCTTATAAACCAACCCTAACTTGTACGGATTGGAACTACCAGATCTCAATGCAAAATCCATGGGATGCACCCCTGGCACAGAACATGCATCAGAAGTCACACTTCTACAATGAAAGAGAGCTCCTCTCTTCTGCCTCCAGCCTTGGGTCTCGGCCGCCTGGCTGGAGGCAACGCTCTCCTCAACGGTCCCCTGTCACCTTCTCGACACCTCTAAGAAGCGTCCTACAGGAGCGACCCATCTCAGCCGGGGCTGAAGAAGCTTGACATGTGAAGGAAGCACACTTGTTCCACCTCCTGGCCGACATCACCTCCAAGAGACCAGCACCATCGCTCGCAGAGTCCTCAGAAGTGGTTCCCGACAGAACTGGGTGGAAAGGACCCCAGGAGCCAGGACATCACAGACTGGAGACGGACAAGAGCAAACAGGGAGATACAAACCAAGAAGTCAGGCCATGATGGGCTGCGCGTCCAGGATCTGGAACAACATCCCACGTGACATCAGATCTTCTCCGACCCTCATGGACTCAGGAGGAGTCTGGGAACACCTCTTCCGAGAGCATCGCCCCACCCACCAGGCCCACCTGCCACGAATGTGGACACCTCTCCTGTCCCCAGAGCTCGTGCAGTGCTTGATTTGTAAAAAACAAAAGTGCCAGGCCTCTAGTCAGGGGGCCACTGCAGCTTGCACCCCACATTGCCCCCAATGATCGTAACACAACTACCCACCATCACACACCCACAAGCTGACAATTCGGACCAGGTCAGGCCCCCAAAGCTATAAGAAGGTCTTGGGTGCAGGCAATAGTCATTTGTAATGTACATTGCGTTAATAATGAACTGTTGTTGTGGTCATTTTCTAAATTAGCCAGACAGCGCCACCTTGTGGCAGACTGCCACAAGGACTAGTGTTTACAATTACGTGCCAGTGCCGAGCACCGGAAACCACCGGCTGAAAGGAAGCACTGACTCGTTGCAATCTTCAGCCGTTTGTTGCCTCATTATAAACCGGGGTCAGGGAATAAACGCCTCAACTCTTGGTTCTTTCTTCCTATTTCTGGACGTTGATGGTTTGGAACAGTTCAGATATTTTTATTTGACACGATCTCGTTTTGAGGCCCCTCACGCGCGTGCCAAAAGGGTTAACCGGGCACCATTGGTAACTGGAAAAGATTTGCACTGGGGCGAAAAAGATTTTTTTTTAAACCCAATTGTTCTATTTTTGCGGCCTCTGTAATTGCACAGATGTTGCAGTAGCCACTTTCACAGACAGTTGTTTCGGAGGAAAATGTTTGCGAAATCATATCCAACATTAGTTATAAATCATTAAAAATTATACGAATATTTCATCAATGAAATTCGAGTCCACACAGAACCCTCTAAAAAAAATACACAACTAATTTTGCGCCTTTGCTGCGTAAGGAAAACTGGGAAAAAAGACTTTGCGTCATAACTTCATCTCTAGGATTTGAATTATAAAGAAAAGATATAAATTTATAAACATAGAAACAAAAACGCAGAATAAGTGAATGCCGTGTTTACTCAGCGCAGGCGCTACATGTCATGTGCTTCATTCAGTTGTGTTCTGACGATGTTTGACATTTTTCCGCCGTTTCAAAGTTTCTGTGATGTGACTTCATAATTATTCTGGGGGGGGGGGGGCAAGCCCCAGGGTGGTGCTGAGTAAGGGGTGGAGGTCATGAGACGTTTAGGGGACACCAGGAGTGACGCACTGTCTGGTCATTCTTCGCACCTGCTCTGGTGGTTTCCCCTCAGACCTCCTTCTAGAGTGACGTCACTGGGGTCTTGTTATCAGCCCCTCTCCTCTGGGTCAACAAACATAGACCCGTGTGCACCAGGGCGCGATTCACAAAGATCTGCTCACCTCTGCAATCCGCAGTCTGCTTGCAACATCTGTGGGACTCGAACAGGGCTGAGCGGTGAGCGTCAGTGCCTAGAAGTCTGTTTACTCCATGCAGAGCATAGGGCCAGATGTAGGGCCAGATGTAGGGCAGATGTAGGGCAATTGTGTTTTGCGGGTCACAAATTGTGATTTTTTTTTTTTTTTGCGTCTCACAATTTGCGACTTGCAAAACGAAAGTAGTAATGTGTCTCAGACACATTTTAAACAATTCCTGAACGCGGGTCGCAAATGTCCGGCCTCATCCATATTCATGAGGCCGGTCGCAATTTGCGACCCACTGGGAATGGGCAATAACACCGGGATGGTGGCCTGTGGGGGATCGCAGACAATTCTGTCTGTGTTTACTTTTTAAATAAAGCAACTTTTTAAAATCACATGCAGCCCGTTTTCCTTACATAAAAACTGGATGTGTTTAAAAGCAAAAATGAAAAGTTTTCTTTTCATTTGTAAGGGCAGGTCGTGGTCTGTGGGACCACTGCCTGCTCTTAAAAAATATTTTCGCTGCTAAACACAAAGGGGGAAGGGGTTTCCTGGCGACTCCTTCCCCTTTGCGACTGGCTTATCGGCAATTTGGAATGGGTGGTGACTGCAATTGTTTTGCAACCCTATTTTGCGAGTCGGTAAATGGATGCCAACTCGCAAAATAGGGTTTGCACATGCTACAGCCCTTTTTAGCGGTCACAAATGGCCTGATTTTCCCTTTGCGACAGCTAAAAACAGTCATACATCTGGCCCATGGTCCCCAGACACTGGCAGGAGCTGCGCGCTCTGTCCAGCCTGTGTCGGATGTTACATTTTCCTTTTTGTTTTTCTGCTTGGAGGATGGTGGAAGCAGTAGTGTTTTGAGGCCGATGTGCCGAGTGGGTGGAGCAGTGGTATTTTTGGGCAGGTCTGCTGTGTGGATGGAGCAATGGTGTTACTGGATGGGTCTTCTTGGTGGGTGGAGTAGTGGTGTTTTTGGGTGGGTGTGCTGTGTGGGTGGAGCAGTGGTGTGATTGGGTGGGTCTGCTGTGTGGGTGGAACAATGGTGTTTTTGGGCTGTCTGCTGTGTGGATGCGGCAGGGCTGATCTGCTGTGTGGTTGGAGCAGTGGTGCTTTTGGGTGGGTCTGCTGTGTGGGTGGGGCAGTGGTGTTATTGGGTGGGTCTTTTGTGTGGATGGAGCAGTGGTGTTTTTATGAGGGTCTGCTGTGTGGGTGGGGCAGTGGTGTTTTTGGGTGAGTCTCTTGTGTGGATGGAGCAGTGGTGTTTTTGGGTGGGTCTGCTGTGTGGGTGGGGCAGTGGTGTTTTTGGGTGGGTCTTTTGTGTGGATGGAGCAGTGGTGTTTTTGGGCAGCTGTGCAATGTGGGTGGAGCAGTGGTGTTTTGAGCAGGTCCGCTGTGTTGGTGGAGCACTGGTGTTTTTGGGAGGGTCTGCTGTGTGGGTGGAGCAGTGGTATTTTTGTGAGGGTCTGCTGTGTGGGTGGGGCAGAGGTGTTTTTGTGAGGGTCTGCTGTGTGGTTAGAGCAGTGGTTCTTTTGGGTGGGTCTTTTGTGTGGATGGAGCAGTGGTGTTTTTGGGAGAGTCTGCTGTGTGGGTGGGCAGTGGTGTTTTTGGGTGGGTCTCTTGTGTGGATGGAGCAGTTGTGTTTTTGGGTGGGTCTGCTGTGTGGGTGGGGCAGAGGTGTTTTTGGGTGGGTCTTTTGTGTGGATGGAGCAGTGGTGTTTTTGGGTGGGTCTTTTGTGTGGATGGAGCAGTGGTGTTTTGAGCGGGTCCGCTGTGTTGGTGGGGCAGAGGTGTTTTTGTGAGGGTCTGCTGTGTGGTTAGAGCAGTGGTTCTTTTGGGTGGGTCTGCTGTGTGGGTGGAGCAGTGGTATTTTTGTGAGGGTCTGCTGTGTGGGTGGGGCAGAGGTGTTTTTGGGTGGGTCTTTTGTGTGGATGGAGCAGGGGTGTTTTTGGGAGGGTCTGCTGTGTGGGTGGGGCAGTGGTGTTTTTGGGTGGGTCTGCTGTGTGGGTGGGGCAGAGGTGTTTTTGGGTGGGTCTTTTGTGTGGATGGAGCAGTGGTGTTTTTGGGTGGGTCTTTTGTGTGGATGGAGCAGTGGTGTTTTGAGCGGGTCCGCTGTGTGGGTGGGGAGAGGTGTTTTTGGGTGGGTCTTTTGTGTGGATGGAGCAGTGGTGTTTTTTGGTGGGTCTTTTGTGTGGATGGAGCAGTGGTGTTTTGGGGAGGGTCTGCTGTGTGGGTGGGGCAGTGGTGTTTTTGGGTGGGTCTGCTGTGTGGGTGGGGCAGAGGTGTTTTTGGGTGGGTCTTTTGTGTGGATGGAGCAGTGGTGTTTTTGGGTGGATCTTTTGTGTGGATGGAGCAATGGTGTTTTGAGCGGGTCCGCTGTGTGGGTGGGGCAGTGGTGTTTTTGGGTGGGTCTTTTGTGTGGATGGAGCAGTGGTGTTTTTGTGAGGGTCTGCTGTGTGGGTGGAGCAATGGCATTTTGGGGCTTCTCTGTTTTGTGGGTGGAGCAGTGATGTTTTTACGTGGATATGCTGTGTGGGTAGAGCAGTGGTGTGTTTTGGGTGGGTGTGCTGTGTGGGTGGAGCAGTGGTATTTTTGGGTGGGTGGTGTAGTGGTGTTTTTGCGTGGGTCTGCTGTGTGGGTGGGGCAGTGGTGTTTTTGGGTGGGTCTGCTGTGTGGATGGGGCAGTGGTGTTTTTGGGTGGGTCTTTTGTGTGGATGGAGCAGTGATGTTTTGGGGCAGCTGTGCAATGTGGTTGGAGCAGTGGTGTTTTGAGCGGGTCCGCTGTGTGGGTGGAGCACTGGTGTTTTTGGGTGGGTCTTTTGTGTGGGTGGAGCACTGGTGTTTTTGGGTGGGTATTTTGTGTGGATGGAGCAGTGGTGTTTTTGGGTGGGTCTTTGTGTGGATGGAGCAGTGGTGTTTTGAGCGGGTCTGCTGTGTGGGTGGAGCAGTGGTGTTTTTGGGTGGGTCTGCTGTGTGGGTGGGGCAGTGGTGTTTTTGGGTGGGTCTTTTGTGTGGATGGAGCAGTGGTGTTTTTGGGTGGGTCTGCTGTGTGGGTGGGGCAGAGGTGTTTTTGGGTGGGTCTTTTGTGTGGATGGAGCAGTGGTGTTTTTGTGAGGGTCTGCTGTGTGGGTGGAGCAATGACATTTTGGGGCTTCTCTGTTTTGTGGGTGGAGCAGTGATATTTTTACATGGATATGCTGTGTGGGTAGAGCAGTGGTGTGTTTTGGGTGGGTGTGCTGTGTGGGTGGAGCAGTGGTAGTTTTGGGTGGGTGGAGTAGTGGTGTTTTTGAGTGGGTCTGCTGTGTGGGTGGGGCAGTGGTGTTTTTGGGTGGGTCTGCTGTGTGGGTGGGACAGTGGTGTTTTTGGGTGGGTCTTTTGTGTGGATGGAGCAGTGGTGTTTTGGGGCAGCTGTGCAATGTGGGTGGAGCAGTGGTGTTTTTGAGTGGGTCTGCTGTGTGGGTGGAGCACTGGTGTTTTTGGGTGGGTCTGCTGTGTGGGTGGGGCAGAGGTGTTTTTGGGTGGGTCTTTTGTGTGGATGGAGCAGTGGTGTTTTTGTGAGGGTCTGCTGTGTGGGTGGTGCAGTGGTGTTTTTGGGTGGGGTTGCTGTGAGTGAGTGATTTGGCATGTTGGTCACCCCACTTATAAAACCAAACTGAAGAGAATATGGGGGTGTTTTTTTTTCCTTGGTACATCCAGTGAAGCATAGAACATGCTATGGGCGGAGCCTTGGGTTCCACACGTGTGCAGATCATCTACTGTTTATGGACTCGGAAAGATACCCATGTTGGAGAAGTAGGGTTGCATGTAAGTAACGTTCCCTTTGCGTCTCCTTTTCAGTGTGTACCTTGGCGCTCTCACAGAGTTTAACAAATCATTCAGTCGTATCCGCTGCTGTGTGCATAACGCCAAAGTCTCCACAAAGCGTGAGAACCCCTGAGAACTTGAACCCTGCTACCGGGGCTGTGGCCAGCCAGCGTTGGACCACTGGATGCCGCTCACTCCCTGCTGATTAGTTCATCAAATCCGAGATTCCCACCTCTGGACACTGAACAATAACCCACCCTTGCCGTCTGGTTGCAGGACTTTGGACACCACCCAACCTCCATGCTAGAATGATGCATCTTCTTCCCACATTGTGGAAGTCCTCAAAGCCCAGGCCATGTTGGCATTGGTCTGTCATGTCCATCTTTGGGCAAACTACACTGTGCAGATTTCAATGAATCCAGAATGCCTCCTCCAGAGAAGTCCACCCCGTCTCCACCCCGCAAGCTCTCCACAGGCTGCCTATGGCCCAAAGCTGTTCAGTTTAAGGCTACCCTTCTCCACTAAAACTCCAGCCGTGCTCCCAAAGTAAGATGGTTCACGCAAGACAGGCTTGACTTCTACCCAGCCCTCTCTTCAGAAGAACCCACGCTGAAGGTAGGTTCTCCACAGATGGTCCGGCTCCAGTACTCGCCCCAGGCTTGAGTAGAGGGGATCCATGACCACCCCCTCCACCCCCCCCATCTCTGAAAACTGCCCCAGCAACACTGCACCCAACCACCCTAAGATATAGAGTAGAGCCTTCCCCAGCCACTTTGAAGTGCTTGGGAGATTTGTTAGCGACATAAAGCGCTATACAAGTACTGCAATACTGTGATAGGATATCCACGCGGGTGGGGGCTGAGACCCCTGACGACAGCAAGCACCTCGCCCTCCAATCCTCCACCCATATGTGCCGTGGGGCCACACCTCAGGGCACATGCCTAAGCAAGGGGCAGAGATGGGCATGTATGTAGCAACAGGAAGCTCCTTCGCTGCGCCTGACTAGCGCCTACTCAGTGAGACAGAGCGCTCACTGTCAGCTGCATATCTTACACGAGGCCTGTCTCTTCACACAGGAGAAGCTCTCTCTTTCTTGACCAGGAGACCGTTGTTCGAATCCCGGCTTCCCCTCTTCACCGCAGTTTGTGTGATCTTGAGAAACAGGACAAACTTATAATTCAGCATTAAAAGCACGCTCATTTCCATGTTTGGAGCCTGCCGGCTCTTCTAAGTGTCAGTCCTACATGGCAAAGGGTTGAAAGAACAAGGATCCAGCCCTCTGTGACCTGCCTACGACATATCTGAGCATTAATTCAGTGCAGGCGAGGCAGGGAAGTGAGGCTACCCTTCAATATTCAGATTCTTGTAATCTGTCTGACATGCATATTCATGGCCCCAGAGACACCGGCAGGGCCCCTCGACCTGCCCCCCCCCGCTCCCCCCGCGCCCCCGATGCAGAGGCATGCATACACTTATGCACGCACACATCATCGCCAGCCGAGAGCAGCACATCTGGGCCCGGCTCCAGGGTACTGCTGCCCGCCTCTGGGTCAGAAACCCCCTTCCAGCTGTGCTGCTGCCCAGCTCCGGGTGTGACCCCCCTGGCAACTGAACTGCTGTCCACTCCCAGGTCAGAACCCCACCTTCCAGGTGTGCTGATGCCCACCTTCCCATCAGCACCCCACCTTCCAGCTGTGCTGATGCCCACCTTTGCATCAGCACCCCACCTTCCAGCTGTGCTGATGCCCACCTTCGTGTCAGAACCCCACCTTCCAGGTGTGCTGATGTCCACCTTCCCATCAGCACCCCACCTTCCAGCTGTGCTGATGCCCACCTGCGCATCAGCACCCCACCTTCCAGCTGTGCTGATGCCCTCCTCCAAGTCACACCTCGCTTCCAGCTGAGATGCTGCCCACCTCCGGATCAGAACCCCCCTGCCAGCTGTGCTGCTGCCCACCTCCGGGTGAGCCCCCTCAGACAGCTGAGCTGCTGCCCACCTCCAGATTAGAATGCCCCTTACAGCTGTGCTACTGCCCACTTTTGGGTCAGAACCCCCCTCTACCAGCTCTGAATTTGCATGCCTCTGGGCCAGAACCCCACCTTCCAGCTGTGCTAGTGCCCACTTCCAGGTCATATCCCCCACCTTCCTGCTGAGCTGCTGTGAACCTCCGGGTCAGAACCTCCTTCCAACTGTGCTGCTGCGAACTTCCGGTCAGACCCCCTGCGGAAAGCTGTGCTGCTGCCCACCTCCAGGTGAGACCCCCCAGACAGTTGAGCTGCTGCCCACCTCTGGGTCAGAACACCCCTTTCGGCTTCGTTGGTGCCCACCTCCAGGTCAGAATGACTTTTCCAGCTGTGCTGCTGCCCACCTCCAGATCAGAACACCCCACATCCAGTTGTGCTGCTGCATGCTTCTAGATCAGAACCCCCCTTCCAGCTGTGCTGCTGAACGCCTCTGCGTTAGAACTAAGGGCAAACCCAATAATCACTGGGACCTGGGTAACAAACAGTGGAATAGAAATGGTCCCAGAGCATGCATAACATTGAGAAAGATCAACAAAACAACTATTGCAACAATTTTAAGGCAGAACCATAGTGTTATTTAATCACACTTGGAACAGGCACATAAATGCATATGATAAATCACACTATTTACAAAAGTGCGGGGTGCCACGGGGAAGGGGAGGGAGTGACGGATTAGGTAGGGTAGTAAGGTAAGTGACATAAACAAGTTCATAACAATGGTACAAGTCAATTGCTGGGCACCTTACTGTCGTGCCAAATATTCAAGAGTCATTCATTGACAGAATTAAATGTTATTGCCAAATAGCCATATACAAGTGAAAGTACACAGTGCTCAACGCACTATTGAGGGTACTGGCATGGTGGGATGTCGACGTTTCGACCCCTCTTCCAAGGTAGGTAGATTAATTCCTTACAGGTGGGGTCTTCCTCAGGACAAAGAGGATGGTGAACCGGGGAAGGTAGGCACCTAGGCAAAGATATGGGTGGGAATTAAAAAATGATAATGCCAAGCGAAGATTCAACTGTAGGGCTGGATATGGATATAACTGCCATAATTACCAGTTTAAAGAACGAGCATCTAGTCAGTGACAGCTTGGCATCTGGGCAAAGAAGGCTCCACAGTCGGGTGGGAGTGAAAGTCACCTAAAAATGAATTTAAAAGTGACAATAAAGTCAACAATGGAGTTGACTCGAAGAGAGGGAGGTGGGTAATGACTCCAAATAAATGTAAACTCACGTGTATTGCTTAGCAAAAATGGGAGGATTAGATTACTCCGTCAAATCACACCGCTGCGTGAATCGGTATGTTGGGTGAAATGAATCACCGGGAAAACAGCCTCTAAAAACCAAATGGAGAGAGCGCTCTTTAAATGGGAAACCTGATAGGTAGTCCAAAACTGGAGGAATACAAAGCAAACAGGACCTGGTCCCCCATCCTATCATCCGTATACTAGGATGGCAAAAAGCGGGACTAGCAATTCAAATAGATAAAAAAACTAAACAAACATGGTTTAAAAAGGAAAGGTCAATCCAGCGAGAATCGCTTTGACACAATGCGTGGAAAAGGCGCAATAATCAGTATACATGCAGGGGGATTAATCGTGTTGGACACGAGGACCTAGTGACGGGACTAACAATTAAATAGAGGTAAATACTGGAAAAAGCCGTAATACTAATGGATAAGGCAAAATTAACTATTAATATAAAAGCGGACTGATCGTAGGAACAAGGACAAAATCCTAGGTCGAGTTAGCCAAAATATAGACGGAGTATCATTCAGGCGGTTCCCTTACCTTGAGACGGCGTACGAGTCTGAACCCGCTCGACTCAGACAGCTTACTGACACCGCGGAGCGGCTCCCAGATAAGGAGAACGCTGAAACCGCGTGACGTTACACCGGGTGCAGCCGCTGGATGCTGCCATCAACGGGAGAATGGAAGAAAGACCATTCGGGTAGTTCGAAAGCGAGGTTAGAAGAATTAATATAGGTAAATAAATCCCGAAGAGAATAAATAAAATAAATAGGTGTGTCAAATGGAATATGTGTGTTGATAATGATTGGGTGAGTGGAATGCATCACTCGAGGAGCCTCGTCGAGGCCCGGGGGATCGGCATGATCGGTCGTACTAAGGTTGGGAGAGGAGAATCAAATTGTGAACATGTACGTAGGGGATCCTAAAAAAAGGGACGATGGTAATATGAAGGAACCTAATTGATTAACAAACATATGTGCACATTTGGATTGCACAGATGTACAGACTAAAGGGCGTGCAGCCAAAACTAATGATCTGTTATTGGGTAAACAAACAGGTAAAGTGACTATTGTACAATAGGTGCATTAATCGAAAGCGTCTCAACGTTATAAGATGACACATTGAACCAGAAAAATGTATTGATTCACTTGTAAAAAATATGAGAAAACATAAACAGGAGTGAAAGAACATTGGTTGTTAGAAAGCAGGCATATGAGCTTATATCAATTAACATTTTCTGATGAAGATGCAAGAGAACCAGATGATAATTACATTGGGAGAGAGACGTCAAATGGTCATGTAAATACATGTGAATAGATATTGGCTTGCTGGATAAGACAAATGATAGTTCCAATGGGAAAGAAACAATCGAAAAATTCATGTGCATAATATGTACATTCGTCATAAATGTCTCATGGTCAACATCATAAAGTGTCTCAGAAATAATGTTGACAACAGGTTAGATAATGGGCTGGGGAAAACAGAGCAAAATGAACCTTGTTCATGAGTTACCGAGAGTAGCTAATTGAGCATTACTCGGGTCTTGTTCGTTCAAACCAGTTAGAATAGTGTCAAAGCGTATCATCATTTTTGACTCTCTAATGAGCAGGATAGAGGATATATTACCTCCCCGAGGTCCCAGTTCTGTCTTTTCCAAGACAATCCATTTCATTTCATCGGGGTGGTATCCCAGTTGGTGATAGTGTTCGACTAGAGGTGCACCTGTCACATTGCATCTTATTCGACTTTGGTGTTGAAGAATTCTAGCCTTGACTTTCTGCTGTGTCTGGCCGATATATAGTTGGTCACATGGACACAGGATCCCATAGATGACGTTGCTGGAATTGCAGTTAGTATGTGATTGCAACGTAATGGTCTGATGTTTATATACAAAGTTCTTTGATTGCATCGTTGTAGGGCATGCTTTACACGACCCACACTTGAAATGACCTATGATTGGTGGTAAATTCCAGAGTGACCGAATGGTCGGTTCAACTGGGTCCTCAAGGAAGGAATGCACCACATGGTCCTTGATGCTCATTGCTTTCTTAAAAGAATGCATCGGTAAATCAGGTTGGTCAATCTCCGTGGATATAATGCTCCAATGTTTATTAATGATCTTTTTCACTGCATTACTGCGAGTGGAGAATGTTGTGACACATATCATCTTATTATTTTGGCGTGATGCATTGGGATGTTTGGATGAGAGCAGAGTGTCCCGTGGGTTGTACCATGCCCTCTTCCGGGCCCTCTTTACCAGGCGTTTTGGGTAACCTCTTGAGATTAACCTGGCCGTTAGCTTCTCAGACTCTGTTGTGTAGTCTGTTCGTTCGGATCCGCAGGAACTGTCCCACTGGGAGATTGTCGCGCAAGCCGCGCGGGTGGTGGCTACTGTACCTCAGTAGAGAATTTCTTTCCGTTGGCTTCCTATATAGGGTAGTAAGAAGTTTCTCATCTTCATGGAAGATTTTCAAATCGAGGAAGGGTATCTCCTGTGTGCTGGACTGAATAGTGAACTGAATGTTGTGGTCGCACTGGTTTAGCCATTGGTGGAACAAATTGAGTTGGGTAGTCTCACCATTCCAAATCATCAATATATCGTCAATATATCTCTTCCACGTATTGACATGTGCCGAAAATGGGTTGTTGTTGAGGATGAAACGCTTCTCAAAATTATCCATATACAGGATCGCTAGATCTGGAGCGAAGGCAGCCCCCATCGCGACTCCTTTCGTTTGTACGTAGTACTTTCCTTGGAAGTAAAAGAAATTCTTTTTCATAGCGATGGTCAAAAGAGCTATGATAAAATCCGTAGGTACCCTTGTTGGTGCTGGTCTTAGATCCAAAACTTCACGCATAACCGCCAGTGCAGGTTCCTGCGGAATGCTGGTGTATAGCGAGACAATATCACAGGTGACGAGTATCTGCTCACTTGGGTTGAAGGGTTGTTGGTCAATCATTGCAATAACTTGCATGGTGTCTCGAAGGTATGTTTCTGTTTCTTCTGCCAATGGTTTCAGGAAAATGTCTGTGTACTTACATAGAGGTTCCAATAGTGAACCGCAGCCGGATACTATAGGGCGACCTGGTGGATGTAGGATGTCCTTATGTATCTTTGGTAGCGTATAGATGGTAGGTAGTCGTGGATGTTGTTGATTCAGATAGTCATATTCCAATTTACTTAGAAAACCACAGTTCAAAGCGTCCAGAGTTATTAGATGGATTTCCCCCATCAGGTCCTTCGTAGGATCAGACTTCAACAAAGAGTAACTAACACCGTCTTGTAACTGCCGTAAAATCTCCGATTTGTATGCAGTCGTATCTTGCACCACTATAGCTCCGCCCTTATCGGCAGACTTGATCACAATGTCTTTGTTATTTCTGAGGGTTAGGAGAGCCGCTTTCTCAGACTTGCTGGTGTTAGGTATGGTATGTTTGTATGTTGAAAGTAAAGTGTTGACATCGTTCAGAACCATGCTCTCGTAAGCCAAAATCCTGCTACTCATAGCATTGGCAGGCGGAACAAACTTGGATGGAGGCCTTAATCCAGTGGCCGACTTGGGTAGACTGTCTTCCTTGTTTTTAAAAAAATACCTCAGACGGATCTTACGAAAGAACCCTTGGAGTTCAGTTTTGAGGTTGAATGAGTTCGGATGGACAGTTGGGACGAAGGACAGCCCCTTGCAGAGTACAGCCTGTTCGTCAGCGTTGAGATTATATGCAGAGATGTTGACCACTGGATTATCACTGGGCTCTACCATCTGTAGACTTTGCGCCTCGTCGATATCTCTCCGTGGTTCTCTTGCTGGAATCGGACTTGTTTCGGGGTTGTACCTCGGCCTCTGTCCCAATTGGCGCTCGGTGGATTCTGCTGGCCTCTCGGGGGCCCTCTTGGCCAGTTGCCACCTCGTCCTCGCGGTGGTCTCCATTGGCCTTCCCCTAAAAAAGGGAAAAAACCTTGGGGGGGGTACCAGTTGTCCCGGTAGTTGTAGTCGTAACTAGGGCCAGGGGCCTCTGGATCACTGTCTGAACTCACCGTAGAATCGGAAAACGTGGTATAATTCCTTCTTCCTCTGAAGGCCCCTCTTCCTCTGCCCGTAAAACGGCCAGAATTATCCTGTTTGTAATAATCTTCGTTGAGATAAGGATATGTGTTCTTTTTCTCATAAAACCTGATATCCTTGGAGAGTTTATCTAGTTTTTTATTCTGCGTAGTGGTTTCAAAGTCTTTTAGTGATTTTGTAAGATTCTCCAGAGCACTTTTGGCGTTGATCAAGGTTGAATCACCTGCAATTTCTTGTTTAAGGGCGGCTATTTCTCTGGTCAAGGCCTGAACCTGTTCAGCCGCAGTTTCTACTCCGAGAACCATCCAATGTCGCGACGCGTTGTTAGCAATGAAACTGAAACCTTCCTTGAATTTTGGTAGATCCACGAAAATGGCAGGTTCATTTCTTATCTGTAGCCCAACTGGTATTATATTCGCCTGTAGATATTTAGTGAGTAAATGACCATGAAGCTTTGTACGAATTAGTTTCTTTTCCAAGCGTTCGAGTTTAGCTATCTTATCATTAAGAGTGAAGTCAATATTGGGTGTATCGGATGACAGAGATTCCTAGGGTCCTGTAGCAGCTGGTTGATGTATTCCTCAGTATAGGAGAGGGTTTCACTCTCCACCATTTTATGGAAGGAAGAAGAATTCACAAAGAAAACCTCGCAGGTGTGCACCTGCTCATTAAAGCGTTAGAACTAAGGGCAAACCCAATAATCACTGGGACCTGGGTAACAAACAGTGGAATAGAAATGGTCCCAGAGCATGCATAAAATTGAGAAAGATCAACAAAACAACTATTGCCAGAACTCCCCTTCCAGCTGTGCTGCTGCCCACCTCCGGGAGAGACTATTCAGCCAGCTGTGCCTATGTGCACCTCCGGATCAGACCCCCACCTTCCAGCTGTGCTAATGGCAACCTCTGGATCAGACCTCCACATTCCAGCTGTACTTATGGCATCCTCTTGGTCTAACTCCCTATTGAAGTTGTGTTGCTGCTCACCTGCGGGCCAGAACCTTCTTCCAGCTGTGCTCATGCCAACCTCTGGGTCTAAGCCCAATTCCAGCTGTGTTGATGGCCCCCTCTGAATCAGACCCCACACAAGCTGTGCTGTTGCTGCCTGGAAATGTGGAATGACCGAAGAACAGGGCTCAGCACCCTGACTTCATGATGAGCGTAAAAGGATGACTGGACACCGACTGTTTTATGGCCAAATATCTGGAGTCGCATCTCGAATGTCTATTTATATGTGGCTTTTGAAGTAAAAACTCGCAGACAATCAGTTATATTCTTGTACCCCTACCCTGCAGTTAGAGCCATGGCTCGCCGCTTAATCACAGCACACCTTGTATCTTGGGACAACACGTCCCTTTTGTGTTTGTACAATGGCCCCCACCTCCTATCCGAGGTAGGATCCAATTTTTAATAATTGTGTCTGTATGTGATCACACCTTCACCAACCCTCATCTTCCAGGGAGTGGAAAACGAATCCTGAGCGCCCACACCGCCTTCGGGCACCTCTCCCAGGAGATAAACCCAGGGAACTGGGAAACTCTTGGCACCCAGGACCCAACCATATCCGCCCCCGATGCACGGATTGCAAGTGTTGAGACCTGGGAGCATAAAGCAGCCATAGAAGCCCCCACCAACTGGGTCAATTGAGCATCCTTCCGGCCACTGATACGATTCAGCATTCACCCCCCGGGCCACTGATAAGATTCTGCATTCAGCCCCCGGGCCACTGATAAGATTCTGCATTCAGCCCCCGGGCCACTGATAAGATTCAGCATTCAGCCCCCGGGCCACTGATAAGATTCAGCATTCAGCCCCCGGGCCACTGATAAGATTCTGCATTCATCCCCGGGCCACTGATAAGATTCTGCATTCAGCCCCCGGGCCACTGATAAGATTCTGCATTCAGCCCCCGGGCCACTGATAAGATTTATCACTCAGCCCCCGGGCCACTGATAAGATTTATCACTCAGCCCCCGGGCCACTGATAAGATTTATCACTCAGCCCCCGGGCCACTGATAAGATTTATCACTCAGCCCCCGGGCCACTGATAAGATTCTGCATCAATCCCCGGGCCACTGATAAGATTCTGCATTCACCCCCCCCCCCCCCCCGGGCCACTGATAAGATTCTGCATTCAGCCCCCGGGCCACTGATAAGATTTATCAGTCAGCCCCCGGGCCACTGATAAGATTCAGCATTCAGTCCCCGAGCCACTGATAAGATTCTGCAGCCTCCGGGCCCCTGATAAGATTCAGCATTCAGCCCCCGGGCCCCTGATAAGATTCAGCATTCAGCCCCCGAGCCACTGATAAGATTCAGCATTCAGCCCCCGGCCACAGATAAGATTCAGCATTCACCCCCAGGGCCACTGATAAGATTCAGCATTCAGCCCCCGGGCCACTGATAAGATTCAGCATTCAGTCCCTAGAACCCTGAATCATTGATAAGATTTATCACTCAGCCCCCGGGCCACTGATAAGATTTATCACTCAGCCCCCGGGGCACTGATAAGATTTATCACTCAGCCCCCGGGCCACTGATAAGATTTATCACTCAGCCCCCGGGCCACTGATAAGATTTATCACTCAGCCCCCGGGCCACTGATCAGATTTATCACTCAGCCCCCGAGCCACTGATAAGATTCAGCATTCAGCCCCCGAGCCACTGATAAGATTCAGCATTCAGCCCCCGAGCCACTGATAAGATTCAGCATTCAGCCCCCGGGCCACTGATGAGATTCAGCATTCACCCCCAGGGCCACTGATAAGATTTATCACTCAGCCCCCGGGCCACTGATAAGATTTATCACTCAGCCCCCGGGCCACTGATAAGATTTATCACTCAGCCCCCGGGCCACTGATAAGATTTATCAGTCAGCCCCCGGGCCACTGATAAGATTCAGCATTCAGCCCCCGAGCCACTGATAAGATTCAGCATTCAGCCCCCGAGCCACTGATAAGATTCAGCATTCAGCCCTCGGCCACTGATGAGATTCAGCATTCACCCCCAGGGCCACTGATGAGATTCAGCATTCACCCCCAGGGCCACTGATGAGATTCAGCATTCACCCCCAGGGCCACTGAAAAGATTCAGCATTCAGTCCCTAGAACCCTGAATCATTGATGAGATTTATCATTCAGCCCCCGGGCTACTGATAAGATTTATCACTCCGCCCCCGGGCCACTGATAAGATTTATCACTCAGCCCCCGGGCCACTGATAAGATTTATCACTCAGCCCCCGGGCCACTGATAAGATTTATCACTCAGCCCCCGGGCCACTGATAAGATTTATCACTCAGCCCCCGGGCCACTGATAAGATTTATCACTCAGCCCCCGGGCCACTGATAAGATTTATCACTCAGCCCCCGGGCCACTGATAAGATTTATCACTCAGCCCCCGGGCCACTGATAAGATTTATCACTCAGCCCCCGGGCCACTGATAAGATTTATCACTCAGCCCCCGGGCCACTGATCAGATTCAGCAGTCAGCCCCCGGGCCACTGATCAGATTCAGCAGTCAGCCCCCGGGCCACTGATCAGATTCAGCATTCAGCCCAGCGACGGCCCGTATATGGCGTGTTACCGGGGCGGTGACGTGGGGCAGAGGAGGGGCAGGGTGGGGGGTTGCAAAATGCGGCATAAGACCGATTGCAGGTAAGTTACGAAAAAAATAAAGAAAACTAATTTTTTTGCGTGTGCTGCATCGCATTTGGCGATGCGCGCGCAACGTAATTCGTTTTTTGTCTTTTTTTGTAACTTACCTGCAATCGGCCGTATGCCGCATTTTGCAACCCCCCACCCTGCCCCTCCACTGCCCCACATCACCGCCCCGGTAACACGCCCTATACGGGCCGTCGCTGATTCAGCCCCCGGCCACTGATCAGATTCAGCATTCAGCCCCAGGGCCACTGATAAGATTCAGCATTCAGCCCCAGGGCCACTGATAAGATTCAGCATTCAGCCCCAGGGCCACTGATAAGATTTATCACTCCGCCCCTGGGCCACTGATAAGATTTATCACTTAGCCCCCGGGCCACTGATAAGATTCAGCATATAGCCCCTGGGCCACTGATAAGATTCAGCATTCAGCTCCCGGGTCACTGATAAGATTCTGCATTCAGCCCCCAGGCCACTGATAAGATTCTGCATTCACCCCGTGGGCCACTGATCAGATTCTGCAGTCAGCCCCCGGGCCACTGATCAGATTCTGCAGTCAGCCCCCGGGCCACTGATCAGATTCTGCAGTCAGCCCCCGGGCCACTGATCAGATTCTGCATTCAGCCCCCGGGCCACTGATAAGATTCTGCATTCAGCCCCCGGGCCACTGATAAGATTCTGCATTCACCCCGTGGGCCACTGATCAGATTCTGCAGTCAGCCCCCGGGCCACTGATCAGATTCTGCAGTCAGCCCCCCGGCCACTGATCAGATTCTACATTCAGTCCCTAGAACCCTGAATCACTGAAAAGATTCTGCATTCAGCCCCCGGTCCACTGATCAGATTTAGCATTCAGCCCCTGGGCCACTGTTGGAAAGTGGGTTATTGGTCAGAGCAAACATAGGTCTGCCACTGGCAATAAGGCCACTAACACATGATAGGACTCAGTATAGGTCTTGGAAAATTATTCCTCTGCTCAACCCTTGGTAAAGTGGCTGCGAGCAGACAGGCTTAACTTCAAAGACAGGCATGTAAAGCATTTAGAAACACCATTTCATCAAATAATTAAGACACAACACATAATAAAAATCCAACACCATTTTACAAAAATAGGAAATATTTGTATCTTTAAAATGACACCAAAACGACAAAAATACAATGTAGGGAACCGGAGATATGAATTTTCAAAGATTTAATAAAATATAGCACTTAGAAGATTATAGCACCATATTGTGATACCTGCTCGCAGTAGACCGGGCCAAAGTCAAAGTTTCAGGCGGGGCGCGATGGAGCCCTGAGCGGCTACGGCTCCCGGAAGGTCCTCAGTTTCTACCTTCACACTTAGAAACTTTTCTGGAGCTTTTCTTTCCGAGGGCCCTCAAAACTCGCAGCCAGTCTGGATCCGGTGAGGGTTCGCCGGCTTAACTTGTGACGAGGTCCCGGTCAACTTCCCTGGAGCAGACTTAGAAAATTTCTCAAGATCGGGGCAACCCAGGATTCCAGGCCGGCACGCAATGGAAGGTAGGCGATTGGCTCTCGCGGTTGCTCCCGGCTACCTTTTCTACGAGTGGACTTAGAAACTTTTCTGGAGCTTTTCCTTGCGGCGTCTCTCAATGCTCCTCATGTAGTCGGATCCGGTGAGGGTTTACCAGCTTCAGTTTTCTTCTAGTCCCGGTCAAACTCTGGAAGTTGGACCCATGGAGCTTTTAGCGGGACAAACCTGGATGGCTTGGCCGGCTCCCGGTTGAAGGCAGGCGCCCTGGCTGACCAGGTTGGGTCGGTCCCTCTGGAGCTTTTTTCCAAAGTTGCTCCAAAGTTCTCCAAACTTCTTGAACTTCTTCCTGAAGTTCCTCAAGGGGTCCCAGAGTGTCTCAAACTTACTCCAAGGGTCTGGAAGCTCCAAGATGGTCCTTGAAAGTTGAGGACTTCAGTTTCCTCAATCCAGTGGTACAAAACCCTTACAAATCCACTGATGGTTCTCCAAAGTGTAGATTTAGTTGGTGATGTTCCAGATGAGCTCTTTTAACCTGTAGCTTTCACGGAGTCCACTCTTTAGTCCTTTTTCAGCAAGATAATCCACAGGGCTGTAGTTTCAGATGGTGCAGTTTTCAGAGGTCAGGCCTTAGAAATCTTTGCACAGCAAAACTTCTCAGCAGGGCACTTCTTGCTTCAGTAAGTTTCAAGCAGCAGGTCTGGAGGGCTCTGCCCTCTCAGATACTTATTCCAAGTTCTCTGGGTCATGCAGGAGGTCACTTCTGACCAATGGGAGCAGGGTAACTCCTCAAAGTTATGACCACATCCTTTAGAGTGTGGCAATTATTTTGTCCCAGAGTGCATCAAATCTTCCAAATCCATAATGGCTGATTTTCCAGCAAGGAGGTAAGAGCTGGCGAAACACATCCCTAGGATGGCTAATTTACTTAGACTCTCCCCCATGCATCAGCTCATACCTTCCTTAATCCTACCTTCTGCCTAAGGTGGGAAGTTCAGAGCCGTAAATGACACTAGCCTCTGCTCTCCTCTTTGAAGATCATGGTTTACGACTCCACCCCCTGGCTTGGCATTCCAATGGAACAGCACACTGCCCTCCCAGCAGAGCTGGGTAACCCCAGGGGCTCTATCACCTCCACAAGGCAGCCCGGCTAATCCACTTAACTCTGACCAATCAGGGCAGACCACTGGAAGGCTGAATTTGGACTTACAAAGTCTTATAACTTCTTGTATGTACACTTTAGGAGAAATTCAACAATATGATATTGTTGGATTTAATAATGCCATTCTGGGAAGTCTTTGAACGGCATTTATAGCCCTCTCCTATCCATAGTTAATAATTAATAACTGCCTACCATGTTAACCTATGTATCAGGGGATTTGCAATGGGAAAAAATGACTTGGGCCATTTTTCCAGCACCAGGGCTTACAAAAACATATTGTATAAGTATTTGTCTTCTATTTACAGGAACCCCACCCCATGTGCAACTGGGGGAGACTTTAGGGGTTCTGAATCTGTAGAAATGTTGCAGATTCTCCCTCCTCAGTGCTTAATGTGGGGAGTGAAATGTGAAATGTAACTTTACCCAGGCATATAAAAACTCATTCTATAAGGGTGTACCTTTATAAATACCTGAGCCCCCGCCCCTGGGATACCTAGGGGAGACCCTGGGGGTCCCTAATATGGAATAACATTGTAGGTTATCCGTTGTTTAGTGCAACAAACACCAAAGTCGAGTTTGGACACAATTTACTTTTTAAAAGCAGTCCTGGCACCCAGTGCTGCTTTTAAACTGACCTCAGGCTTCAGCAGTGCACACATGCAGCGCAAAAAGAGCTGCTGGACTTTAAACTACCATGCACCAGGGCACTAGGGACTTGTAGGTAGTTTTAATCCCCCTGCCCTATTATATACTCAGGGCTGATAGGGTAGGTCATGCCAATCACAGGGGTACCCCACCATACTATTGTGTACCCTAGTGTATGTAGGTGTTTTAACTGTATTCTAATGTGTCTCTTTCAGCATAGCACTGACCCTGGGCCTGGTTAGGCAGAGCCCAGGGTCAGTCAAATTCAGTTACCCCAGCATCAGTCAGCAAAAAGTTGGGGGGTGCCCAGGGCACAGGATGACTTTGCAACAGCCACTGATAAGATTTAGCATTCAGTCCCTGGTCCCTGAATCACTGATAAGATTGAGCATTCAGTGCCCTGGGCTCTGATTAAAATTCAGCATTCAGTCCCCGGGCCCCTGATAAGATTCAGCGCTCACCCCTCAGGCACTGATATGATTCAGAATTCATGACTGGGTAATAATAAAATTCAGCATTCAGTCACTAGTCCATGAATCACTGATCAGATTGAGCATTCAGTCCACTGGGCTCTGATAAAATGCAGCATTCAGTCCCCGGGCCATTGATGAGATTCAGCGCTCACCCCTCGGGTACTGCTAAGATTCAGCATTCAACCCCTGGCCCACTGATAAAATTCTGCATTCTTTCCCCGGCCCACTGTTAAGATTCAGCATTCAGCCCCCAGGCCACAGATAAGATTCAGCATTCAGCCATCGGGCCACTGATAGGATTCAGCATTCTGCCCCTGGGCCACTGATAAGATTCAGCATTCAGCCATCGGGCCACTGATAGGATTCAGCATTCGGCCCCGGGGCCACTTATAGGATTTAGCATTCTGCCCCTGGGCCACTGATAGGATTCAGCATTCAGCCCCCGGGACACTGATAAGATTCAGCATTCAGCCCCTTGGCTGCTGAGAAGATTCAGCATTCGGCCCCTGGGCCACTGATAAGATTCAGCATTCAGCCATCGGGCCACTGATAGGATTCAGCATTCGGCCCCGGGGCCACTTATAGGATTCAGCATACGGCCCTGGGGCCACTGATAGGATTCAGCATTCTGCCCCTGGGCCACTGATAGGATTCAGCATTCAGCCCTCGGCCACTGTTAAGATTCAGCATTCAGCCCCCGGGACACTGATAAGATTCAGCATTCAGCCCCTTGGCTGCTGAGAAGATTCAGCATTCGGCCCCTGGGCCACTGATAAGATTCAGCATTCAGCCATCGGGCCACTGATAGGATTCAGCATTCGGCCCCGGGGCCACTGATAGGATTCAGCATTCTGCCCTCGGCCACTGATAAGATTCAGCAAGCCATGCATCTTCATTGCTCTTGGCAACTGACAGCTGCTGAAATACAAATTTAGTTTACAGAACAGTTTGAGAAAGCCACTAGGTCTGGCTAATAATTGATAATGTAAGCCAGACCTAGTGGTTTGGCAATGTTTTTTTTTTTTTTTTAAATAATCAGTGATTCCTGCCGGAGATGGGGCACTGCCTTCATGCCCAGCAACCCCTCCTAATTATTTATATGTGTTGGCATGGGTGAAGATGCATCGTGGTTTGTACATGACAAATCAGTTTGCCCCAACCCCCTTTTGTTTTTGTGCTCACATGGGGCATGGGGTGCCACAGCCCATTCTCTGTGGTATCCCTGTGCCGTGCCACCCATCTGCTTCACCGCCAGGACCCAGAAATGCACCCTGATGGATTCTTAAGTCTCCTGGGCGATGGCCGACGGTGTGCAGTGGGAGGCAAGTTCATCACAGAGAGTGTGATGGACATGTGCATCCTTTGGCACGGTGCTTTGGGCCCGTGCATTGCTCACAAGAGGTCAACAATGGTTTATGCTATTACCCACTCCCGGATACCCTTGAAAACATATTTTTCACTAGAGAAGTTTTTGCAAATACTCCATGTTCACCCTTTGCAAAGTCTGAGCAGTGCCCAATTTACATCCTGCTGAAATTAAGGGACATATTTACCAGGCCTTTGCTTCACCCTTGCGCCACGCAACGGAGCTCAGGGGCGATGCAACTAGTAAGTAACATTTGCTAAGTCCCGCAAGGCCACCTTGCGTGGCCCTGAGTGGCCCTGCGTGGCCCTGAGTGGCCCTGAGTGGCTTGATAAATCTGTAGTAACACACAGCGGTGCAAATCTCTGTGTTACATGACTCTGAACCAGAGACCCGTTCCATGGGTGAAGCGAGGGTGTCCCACGCATCCACCCATGGACCTTGGCGCGTTCCCCAGATCTACCACCACTGCTTGACCTGGGAATGCGTCAAAATGCTACACCTCCCCAGGGGAGGTGTAACGAGGAGAAACACCTGTATTACTCCTCGTTTTATCCTCTTTTTGTGTGCGTTCTGCAGCACACATAGAAAGGGGTACATGTCTCAGGGGATTCTTTTTATGCAGGAAGAATTTCCTGCACAAAACCAATCCTGCCCACATTGCCGGTGCCTGCATCGGTGCTAGGCAGCGCATGGTGCGCCAGCACTAGGTAAAAGACAATAATGTGTAGGTTTTTAATGCTCAAAACAACTCCACTTCTGAAGCCTTACCTCCTAGGGTCTCTGTCCACACATGAGAAGTTTCTTTTAACCGGTTCCGGACAAACCTCTTTCATCTTCTGGTGCCTCGACCCGAGGGCTGTCACGGAGCACACGTGTTGGCATCCTGTGGCTGTGACGGCCAGTCTCCACAGCATTTGCTGCACTTTATGTTCTTCTGCAAATTTTATTCAGTTCCACGTAAACATTTCCTGGTCCCTATTCTAAAGAAACTGGATTTTAGACAAGCTCGCCTAGCCCTCTTGTATTTACAACTACTGAATGAGGATTGTATGTTTGTTGTCGTGGGTTATTTAAAATCGATAAGAAAATCAAGGGCTTGTACGGATGTATAACGTGAGAGTTGTTTCCTTTAGGGTGTAACATGAAGAGCGGCCCCAATGTATTCTTTCTACAATGTTTTATGGAACGTTTGTTCCTCATGAAGTAGTAGTTTTGCACATTCCGATCTTTCTGACCCTTTTCTCTTATTAACGTGAAATATCCTGGAGCGGGTTTGTTTTTTATGTCGTGTTTTAACATGCCTGATTTTATGGATATGTTGATTTGTAACTTTTATGGTTGCCCTTGTGTAACCGAATAAAGTTTAATTTGATTGATTGACAATAACGCTCCATATAATGGTAAATACAGCACATATCTGCCCTTTTCCTGTCGCGCAACGCAGCATAGCAAGGTGGCTTGCTGTGCTGCGCTATGTGAAGTTTTGATAAATGTGCCCCTCCGTGTTTTCCACACAGTGAGAAAATGTTTACTTTCTTTGAACCCAATACTGGCGGGAACGCAGGCAGAACATGTATCCGCGTTTTTAACTATTGTAACCGTTCCTTTGCGCAATAGTAAATCTGAACAGAATATCTTTCCAGCAAGTTCAGCTCGTGTTCTTTGCACGGCGGCGCAGCAGAGGAGGAGAGCACATCTGAGTCCGAAGCATTCTACAGCGTGAAACTGCGATAAGTGTGACGAGAATACCACACGCGTCATGTGTTAGTGCAATGTGAGAGAGGGGACATGTACTCTCTTCTTGGGCCTGGGGACACTGGAGCAGGTGGCACACTATGAGGTGTGTTCCTCCCAGACAGTTTCTTCCTGCCCTGAAATCTGTGTTGGAACTGAGGTACTCATCAGCCGTAAAACAAAATGAGGATTTGCAGCAATTTGCCGCATTCTAATGTCACAGGAGACATTTTGCGTCCCCTCGCCTTCGAAGGGCTGTGAATACCTGAGTGAGACTAGCCGTTCTGAAACTACGGCGAGCTTCAATCAGGAGCCGTCAGATCTTTCTGGGCAGGGGAGATGTGCTCATATTTTGTATTCCGGTGACCATTCTGGCTGCTGCGTTGAGAGTGGATCGTGGGTGCAAGATGGGCATTTGCCGCGCCTGTGAGGGTGGCGTTCCCGTAGTCTAATCTGGAAAGCACCAGTGCTTGCGTGCAGGCAGGTGTGGCACACGCGGAGGCTTGGGTTGCGCTGATGTTACAGGCATGACACGCGCAGAGACTTGGGTTGCGCTGATGTTACAGGCATGACACGCGCAGAGCCTTGGGTTGCGCTGATGTTACAGGCATGACACGCGCAGAGGCTTGGGTTGCGCTGATGTTACAGGCATGACACGCGCAGAGACTTGGGTTGCGCTGATGTTACAGGCATGACACGCGCAGAGACTTGGGTTGCGCTGATGTTACAGGCATGACAGGTGCAGAGGCTTAGGTTGCGCTGATGTTACAGGCATGACACGCGCAGAGACTTGGGTTGCGCTGATGTTACAGGCATGACACGCGCAGAGACTTGGGTTGCGCTGATGTTACAGGCATGACACGCGCAGAGACTTGGGTTGCGCTGATGTTACAGGCATGACACGCGCAGAGACTTGGGTTGCGCTGATGTTACAGGCATGACACGCGCAGAGACTTGGGTTGCGCTGATGTTACAGGCATGACACACGCGGAGACTTGGGTTGCGCTGATGTTACAGGCATGACACACGCAGAGACTTGGGTTGATCTGATGTTACAGGCATGACACGTGCAGAGACTTGGGTTGCGCTGATGTTACAGGCATGACACGCGCAGAGACTTGGGTTGCGCTGATGTTACAGGCATGACACGCGCAGAGACTTGGGTTGCGCTGATGTTACAGGCATGACACGTGCAGAGACTTGGATTGCGCTGATGTTACAGGCATGGCACATGCAGAGACTTGGGTTGCGCTGATGTTACACGCATGGCGCGCACAGAGACTTGGTTTGTGCTTATGTTACAGGCATGGCACACGCAGAGACTTGGGTTGTGCTTATGTTACAGGCATCTGCAAAAACAACAGTTGATGGACAGAATGCAGAACAATGTCATACATTCACCCCAGTACAGATATCTGGGCCTAAATCCATCGTTTTTTTGGTCACCATGCCGTTCCAGTTTGAACCCAGCCATATGCAAATCAGTCTTGACCCTGTGCATCCTGGGTACAGTCCAGCCCGAACTGCCAAGCCAGGTCCTCCCTGGACTGGAAACAAGCATCCTAGGACCGGTTTCGGGGTTTCACCCCTCGTCAGCCAGGATAGCTTGATTCCAGTGGCATGGAGAGCAAGGGACTCACGTCCCACTCGGGGTGACAAATGCAAAAACAGTTGATGCCCTCTCATCCTAGGTGCGCCAGGTATGCCCAGACATGGTTTGTGGAGTCCACGGATAGGAACCGAGGGCCCTCAAACGCCGCAGGTGATCTCCTGCCCTTCTCCACCCGGAGACCAGCTGAGGCCGGGCCGCTTGTGAGGCTAATGGGAACGTGCTGCTTGGAGGAGAGGGGGCCGCCCCCCCCCCCCCTCTTTCAGGTGTTTTATTCTCCGTTAGATTTGTGAAATGCGCCTCCCGCTGTCATCATGAAAGCACGAGGCTCAGGAATGCCCCCCCCCCCCCCCAGAGGGAGCGCAGATACGCACAATCTGGCTTTCATTTCTGCCTATTTTTCTTCACTTCTGTTGAGCACCGGCTCTTTCTAATGGTTTCCATTTTCTTATGTTTTTCTTCTTCTGAGGCCTGGATGGATTTCGGCAATTGCCCTGGAGGAAGCTCCCGCGCCAGTGACTGCACGAGTGAGTGAGCACGAGGAGGGGATGGCCTGGACGGGTGAAAGGGCCTGTCCTACCCCAGAGGTGGGAGGTGGTGGCCTGGACAGGTGACAGGGCCTGTCCCACCCAGGGAGGGGGGAGAGGGTGGAGCTGGACCGGTGAGAGGGCCTGTGAGAGGAGGGGGGGGGGGAGTGCAGCCTGGACGGTGAGTGGGCCTGTGCTATCCCAGGGGGGAAGTGGGGGGGCTGGAACGGTGAGAGGGCCTGTGCCACCCCAGGGGTGGGGAGGCCTGGGCCAGTGAGAGGGCCTGTGGCCCTCGGGACGGCCTGTACCAGTAAGAGGGTCTGTGCCACCCCAGGGGGGAGGTGGCGGGGCTGGACCATTGAGGGGGCCTGTGCCACCCCGGGAGAGGGGTGGGGCTGGACCAGTGAGAGGGCCTGTGAGACCCCAGGGGGGAGCTGGACTGGTGAGAGGGCCTGTGCCACCCCGGAGGTTCGGGGGACTGGACCGGTGAGAGGGCCTGTGCCCCCCGGGGGGCGGCCTGGACTGGTGAGAGGGCCTGTGCAACCCCGGGGGGAGTGGGGGTGAGGGGCTGGACCCGTGAGAGGGCCTGTGCCACCCCAGGGGTTGGGGAGGCCTAGACCGGTGGGTGGTTAGTGGGCCCGTGCCAACCCTGGGGGGCGAGGACCGGTGGGAGGGACTGGGCAACCCCGGGGGGATGGGCTGGACAGTTGAGAGGGCTTGTGCCACCCCAAGAGAGGGGGGGGGGGTGGACCAGTGACAGGGCCTGTACTATCTCAAGGGATGTTCTGGACAGGTGACAGGGCCTGTCCCACCCCGGGGTGCTGCGGTGTGGACCGGTGAGAGGGTCTGTGCCACCCCGGGGGTGTAGGGGGGCCTGGACCAGTGAGAGGGCCTGTGCCACCCCAGGGGGGGAGGTGGCGGCCTGGACAGGTAACAGGACCTGTCCCACCCCGGGAGGGAGGGCTGGACCAGTGAGAGGGCCTGTGCCACTCCAGGGGTGGGGGGGGCCTATACCAGTGAGTGGGCCTGTTGCGCCCTGGAGGGGGGCGGCCTGGACCAGTGACAGGGCCTGTACTATCTCGAGGGATGCTCTGGACAGGTGACAGAACCTGTCCCATCCCGGGGTGCGGTGGCGTGCACCGGTGAGAGGGTCTGTGCCACCCCGGGGGTGGGGGTCCTGGACCGGTCAGGGGGGCTTTGACTGGTGAGCAGTGGCGGTGCGTCCATTGGCGGCATTGGGGTGTTGCCCCACTAATACCACGGCCCCAAAATCGTTCTACTTCTGACGCTAATTGCAGCAATCAGGACTCTGAGTCCTGATTGGAATTAGCGTCAGAAGTAGAACACGGACGCTGAAAGGGGGCGGGGCTGCAGCAGCACTCTCGCTGAGTGACAGTGCAATAGTGCGCATTTTCATTTTTGGGCTGATCATTTTTACGATCAGCCCGAACATGCGCACTAGCCTTCCGCTTAAGAGACCGAGGGTTGCTTCATGCGCAGCCCCCGGTCTCCTAATGGGCAGGGAGTGTCCCTGCCCTCAGCCAATCCTGGCGCTGCTGAGAGGGGTTGCCAGCCCTCAGCCAATCCTGGCGCTGCTGAGAGGGGTTGCCAGCCCTCAGCCAATCCTGGCGCTGCTGAGAGGGGTTGCCAGCCGGCAGCCACTCACGCAGAAGACGTGGAAGGTGCCAACGCACCGGACCCCGGCCCAGGAGCAGACAGCAGAGGCGGCGCGGACCTGCCCGGTCAGGTAAGTTCAATTTTTAAACCCCCACGCGACCCCCCGATTCCCCCCCAGCGAGTATTGCGAGCAATGCGAGCCGCAACAGTTTTTTGTGGCTCTTGTATGTATGCTCGGTTCTTGCTCACTAATCACTAGTGTGTGAAATGGAAAGGGGTCTCCGGTCTCTTCTGGGCGCGGTGCTTTGCGCATATGTGAACTCTTCTGACCTTTACTGGGTGCACAGGCATCGCCGCGTGTCTGGGATTCTGCAGTTTACTTTATTTATTGATGCCATTGAAATGCTCAACCTCGTGCAGTTGAGGTGGCCTTGGGATTCTGGCAAGCATTAATTAGCACAACAACAATTGTGTCAAAAATTAGATTCACACAGAAATGATGTTCCCAGTCTGCAGTTTTGCGACGCTCTCGGGTGCGTATTCCCCTGGCACCAGGACTCATGAACTGCACGTGCTGGCATATTCGTGCACCTCGTTCCGCAGCGCTTTACGTGTCCTTTTGGCGCTTAACAGTTGGTTCCGAGTACAAGGGTCGTTTTTCCCCACACGCAGTGTTGATGCGCGCTTTATTGGCAGGTCTGTTGCGCACATGGCACCAGTCTCTACGTCAGTCGGTTTGAGAGCTGCGGGTTCGTAGTTTGGTGCTGTAAATGGATGCCGCAGTCTGCAGTTTTTAGGAGCAAATGATGTCAAAAATGGCTCCCAAAAGACACTGCCCGCCAGCCGTGGAATAAAGGATCGTACCCCGCTTCAGGTCTGATCTGCACACGCCACTCGCCTCTTTCCCCGGAGGGTTTGTTTTTAGCTGCAGAATATCACAGCTCTCCGCTGCACCCGCGGTGCCCATTTTTCTTCCCCATGCCAGGAATATACCAACAGTGTTTTTTCACTTCGAGGCGCTTAATAACTGAGAATATGTTTTGAGTTTAGTGCATACATTTATTTGCCTGTTATGAGCGATTTATTAGCGCAGCAAAAATTCACAGATTACATTTTTCTATTTGTAACCATTTTGATTTTTAGATATTAATTTAATTATTTTCTCTACACCTTCATAAACAGAATTTTTTTAATACCGTTTTCCTGACATTTGTTTTTGATGTGGGTGATGTGGGAGACTAGTCTATTTCAGAGTGACATTTTGCAGAGAAATGTTACTTTACGTTTCATGCAACATCCTTAAAGTCACTTTTAGATCAAAACAGGACCTCACACACACATGAGAAATGGAAGGGTGTCACAGAGATTATTTGCGTAAATATTAGTGAGCTGCTGTTGTGTTGCAATATTGAAAACACATTTAGAATTTTGGAGGAATGGTTGTGCACTGTCAGTGACCTAGTCAAAGAGGGCATGAAATAGCTGAAACTGGACTATATAGTCAAAGCGGTTCCTAACAGGGGCTGGGGGCCCCCTAAATATGTTAGGTCCAGGGCCCCGAAAATCCTTAATGTGTCCCAGTTTGCCCACTCTTTTAAAAAGAAATTCCCCCTTAGGTTGTTCAGGCTCGCTCACTGCACTCGCTTGCCGCGGTGGACTCCCAAACAAGTTTTACGCCTCACCACTTTCAAATGTCACCAGCCGCCACTGCTGGTGAGAGGGCCTGCACTACCCCTAAGGGATGCTCTGGATCGGTAACGGGGCATGTGCCACCCGGTGGGACGGTTTGGATAGGTGACATGGGCCACCCCACCAGGGGGACAGGTCGGTCTGGACAGGTGACACGGCCCGTCCCACTCTTTGGGGGGGGGGGGTGGAGTCAGTCTGTACCGGTGACAGGGCCTGTGGTACATAGCCGGAACGGTTTGGACAGGTGTCATGGGGTACAGTCTGACCTGGGGGCAGGGCCTGTCCTGTCCCACTTCACAACATACAAGGCACAAGATGGCGGCGAGCGGCTGACATGACCTGAAGTGAGAGTCATAAACCATTTTCAAAGCTGTCCTCTTCAATTCTTCCTGTAAGGGGGTGAGAAGACAGAGCATGGAGTTATCGAAAGGTATTGATTGGGGAGTGAGTGAGACACGAAGAGCAGCAAAGACGGTACTAGGCCTTGATGGACATACCAAGAGAAGGGAGGGGCTTAGAGCAGGGGTTTAAACAACGTTTTCCCACACCAGGGAACTTCCCAATTTCACAATTTTTTTGTTCTCACTTTTAGACGTGTGGAAAATCGCATCGGTAGTCCGGGATGTGGACTTTTCATGGCATCACTGGCAGCCCGCTGCCATCTCACGCCAATGGGCACAGGCTATCGCCACATTCTCACCTGCTTTCTCGGTGCACATTTCACCAGGTGTGTGCCGCGAAGTGAAATCTGGCGTGTAGCACAAACTAGTTTACAATCTAATAAAACTCCCTTAAGGTCGAACATGTATGCGGTGTTTGTCTGCAGGTTTCCTTTTGAAGACTTGTTCTCTTCACACTTACAGATGAATGCCCAGGTTACCTTTGTGAGGCCATTTGTCGTTTTGCCCTTGATGTGGGAAAGTGCGAGACTTACTATAACTTCACCAAGGGTTTGTACAGCGCCTGGAGAGGCTGCGGCTACAAAGAGGCGCTGGCACACACAGGATGTTCCTGGCAGAGCCTGGCCCGTTACTGGAAACAAGTCCTGGCGACAATCATAGAAATACCCACCTCCCAGAGAACCGGCACTGGCTGACTGTGATAACCTCACCTGGATGATACCTTCACACTGAAGATAAAATGTAACACGTAATAGCCTCACCTGGACGATACCTTACACTGATGTCAGCAGGATAAAATGTAACAAGTGACCATCTCACCTGGACGATACCTTACACTGATGTCAGCAGGATAAAATGTATCGCCCAGGTGAGGTTATTACGTGCTACATTTTATCCTGCTGACATCACTGTGAAGGTATCATCCAGGTGAGGTTATCACATGTAACACTTTATCCTGCTGACATCATCAGTGTACGGTATCATCCAGGTGAGGTTATTACGTGTTACCTTACACTTGATGTCACCAGGCTAAAATGTATCATCCAGGTGAGGCTATTGTGTATTACATTTTAGCCTGCTGACATCAATGGTAAGGTATTGTCCAGGTGAGGTTATCACATGTTACATTTGATCCTGCTGACATCATCCGTGTAAAGTATCGTCCAGGTGAGGCTATTGTGTGTTACATTTTATCCTGCTGACATCAATGGTAAGGTATTGTCCAGGTGAGGTTATCGCATGTTACATATTATCTACCTGTCATCAGTGTAAGGTATCGTCCAGGTGAGGTTATCACGTGGTACATTTTAGCCTGCTGACATCATTAGTGTAAGGTATCCCCCAGTGAAGTTATCCTGTGTTACATTTTAGCCTGCTGACATCATCAGTATAAGCTATCGTCCAGGTTAGTTTATCACGTGATACCTTACACTGATGATGTCAGCAGGCTAAAATGTGACACGTAATAACCTCACCTGGGTGATACCTTACACTGATGATGTCAGCAGGCTAAAATGTATCACCCAGGTGAGGTTATTACGTGTCACATTTTAGCCTGCTGACATCATCAGTGTAAGCTGTTATCCCACTGATGTCACTGAATATAACACTTTCTTCTCTAGAGAGGGTGAAAACTATTTTGAAAAACAAAGTGGAAAATATTTCCTTTCTTGCAATTACACTTGTTACATGACGTTTTTGCAATTGCACCAATACTGAACTTAGGGCCATGTGTATCAAAAATTGCGTTTTTTAGCGAATCGCAATTAGAGAATCACAAAAATGCAATGTATGTAGGATTTGCTAAAAATGTGGAGAATCCTACATATTCCTTATTTACGAATCACAAATTGAGATTGGGCTAGGATGCCCATAGGAATGAATGGAAAGACGTTCTCAATTTGCGATCCTCAATTAGAGAATCGCAAATTGAGAATGCAATTTCAAGGTTGCAAGGGTGCCAAAAGGACACTCTGTTGCACCCCTGAAATATGCATGTGTGCACAATTTGCACACATACATGCCCTACGGGCATGTATGTGCGACATATGGCACTTTAAAAAAAAAAATCAAAAAAGGGCTTTTTTAAAGAAAATCTCAAATTACCATCAACTTGAAGTTGGTGGTAATTTGCAATTCCTTAAGGCCAAATAGCAAATATCTGGTGCTTCCAGAATTGCATTTAAGGAATCGCAATTTGCAATTCCTTGATTGCATTCACAAAATAGAGAATCGCAAATTTTGCGATTCTCTTTTTTGCGATGGCCTTTTGGGATAATACATCCCAAAAGGCTTTTTCCCATTCGCAAACGGGCAGATTCTGAGAATCTGCCCGTTTGCAAACGGGAAAAAGGCTTGATACATATGGCCCTTAATTACACAGTGTTTGCAGCAAAATTATATACGGGGATCACAGGAATAACTGGCGACCATAACTCAAGGGGCTGTACTTCATGGTAATTGTAGTTTTGGTGCTATTTTTTTATCGACAAATGGATCCTCACATCCAAAATGGATGCAATGACACATTTTGTGCTAAAATGCAGCACTAAATGCCAGGGGGTTTATTTACAAGCCCCTTGCGCCATCCGTATGTCACTTTTCCCATGTTAAAAATGAGGCAAAAGTGGCGCACGGCACTTGTAGATAAGCCCTCAGATTTGCCATTTACGTAATTCTGCATAATTTAATGGAAATGGCCCCAAATTTAATGAAGTTACAGAAAAACAAATTGCACTAGTTTTGAACGCCCCTGCTAATAGGGTAGATGTGTGTTGTAATCTGCAACTACAATCTAGAATGGTTGGGATGTCATGGAATGGGGTGATGCAGGCGCTGGGGAGCTCATTCCAGGAGGCGGAGAAAAGCGGAGCTGGAAGGGAACAGTTGGTGCTGTACTTATCGTCTTGAATCTGTTAATTAAACTTCCTTTACAACACAGAAGGCGGAAGGATCGTTTATTACACTGGCGACGAGTTGCTTATGCCTGATTGGGGACAGGCAACACCAGAAGCACCAATTCCCCTATTTATTGGACTTATTCGGACTTTTAGGACCCGAACCTTAAATCTCAGAACACACCTCGGACTTTCCTGACAACAAGGATTCACGAACTCATGTGAGTTTACTTGACTTTCAATTCAATCTTAATAGTTTCTGGCAATCGGATTCAAATCTTACCGTTACTGTTACGAGTCTCACGAGCCCTCTCGCAACTTCACGAGCTCCATGATCGTCTACGAAGCGCACGCACTGCGACGCTGCCCACAAGAGAGACTCTACTCTACGTTGCCTTCATCTCTATGATCGCATTGAAACGCGCTTACGCACGCTCCTACGCACACGTCATGGCAGCCATCTTGTTGCCATAGCAACATATATACAAGCACGAAAACGAACGAGTACGGTGTTTCTTCAATTTCTAAACTTTATTCAACATTTTTCAACGAACATAAGGAACATGATGGTATAACAAGTCAGTATATGTGCTTGAGCTTTGTGTTACATTGTGTTATTATGAAAATGGGACTTTATTTTCACAATTAGTCTGAGCAAGATTGTTAGAAGAGATCTTCAAAATTTTTGTTGCCATTGTTATGTGGTCAATAGGATTTGCTAGACTGCTTTTCATCTTCGCTACATTTCAGTGATTGTTTTAACAAATAAGTCCAATTTTGTTCTGCAAGATGGCGCTAGCCTCAGCTTCCAGTATGTCACAACCGCCACCTTTTCTCTCAGAAGAAGGAGATCCGATTCTACCATGGAAAAGGTGGAAAAACTTATTTGACTCATACATTGTAGCTATTGGAGGTGAGAAGTTTTCAGCTTTCAGGAAGCAAGCTATTCTTCTTCACAATCTGGGAGTGGAAGGAAGGAATACTTATGACAGTATGGATTTAATCCCGATTGGTGAAGGTGACGGATCCCCTGGAGATGTATATGAAATGTCTCTAACAATGCTAGAAAAATATTTTGGTCCTCGTATTGATGTAGTGCTAGAGAGACAAGGTGCACTAACAGTGTGCGCGTTCAAGAAAAGCTTCTCTCTAAAAATCCTTCTTTGATTGAAGCGGTGGCCATTGTGGAAGGAATGGAGAACACTACCAAATGGGTAAAAGAGATTAGGAAGAACAAAGAGGATAAAGACCAGAAGCCAAATGATGTTCATGCTATAGAGGAAGAAGAAGGTTTAGAAGACTGTAGCACCCTAGCGAAAATTTCTCCTTCGGCCAGCAACAAGACACTCGTCGGAAAAGATACTCGTATGCGTGCACTTCCTAAAAGTGCTCATAACAGAGTAGAACGTGACAATTCTCTTGTTGAAAGAAAGGGTATTGCTGGGGATGGAAATAGCTCGCCTAATCTCAAACCTAAATGCATGAGATGTGGCAGTTTTTCACACTTTTCAAATTATCCACATTGTTTTGCCAAAGAGGCTGTGTGCAACAAATGTGGGATTAAGGGGCATTATGCTAGAGTGTGCAAAGGCTCAGACAAGAATCGCCCCGCTCAGAAGAATGTTGAGGTGGTGCGTACTATTCTTTTGAGTGTTAAAGCTGACAATATGAAAATTGACGCAGATAGAGTGGTAATGCCGGAATGCAAGATCATGGTTGATGGTTACGATTTTTCTGTTCTAGCTGATTCTGGTTTTCCGTTCACCATGATTGGGAACAAACAATGGGATGAGTGTGTGGGCCTTGAAAATGTGACCTTGTTAACCCCAGACATCAATCCGGTTAGTTATGGTGGAGCTAAAATTAATGTTCTTGGTTACATTGAGGCTCTTATCAAATTCAAGGATAGACACACGATGGGGAAAGTGTATGTAGCTGAAAGGGGGGATAATTTACTGGGTTGGAGGCATCAGCGAGATTTGGGGATCATGCTTAATCCTTGTGCGAAAGATCCTAAAGATCAGGTCATGTTGGTGGATTCCTGGGAGGCGAGTGATGAGTGCTTTGATAAATTTCCAGAAGTTTTTTCAGATGAGTTAGGGTGTCTGAAAGGATTTGAGCATCGCATTGTTTTAAAGGAAAATGCGGTACCGTGTGTGCACAAGGTAAGAAAGGTATCCAACATGTTGGCTGGACCACTTGAGGCAGAGTTGCGAAGGTTGCTTGATTTGGGGATTATTGAGGAGATTGAGGCCTCGGAATGGCTTGCGCCTATTGTTCTTGCTCCTAAAGATGGGGGTACGAGTGTCAGAATGTGTGTAGACTTGAGAGGATTGAACGAGTGGATTTGGGTGGATCGCCAACCACTGCCTAACATATCTGAGTCTCTCAGTATTCTCAAAGGGGCCAACATTTTTAGTGTGCTAGACCTCTCCTCAGCTTACCATCAGGTTGTGCTGCACAAGGATTCCAGACATCTCACGTCTTTTGTGACGCCTTTGGGAGCTTTTCGGTTTCTCCAAATGCCATTCGGGTTGGCGTCAGCAGCAGCCTGCTTCCAAAGAGTCATGAAGATGGTACTTGGGAAGATACCTAACATTATGTTTTTCCAAGATGACATCTTGATATATGGGAGGAATGAGAGGGAACATTGTCAAACCTTGTATGCTGTGTTGGAGAAGTTGAGGGATGCTGGACTCACGGTCAAAAAGCAGAAGTGTAGGGTGGGTTTGAGTTCGGTGATGTACCTAGGACATGTGATCTCTGGGGAGGGGAAACAACCTAAACTGGAGTTAGCTGAATCTGTAGTGAAGGCTCCTGTTCCTCAGGATAAGGATCAAGTAAGATCATTTTTGGGACTCGCTGAGTTCTATTCGAAATTTGTCCAAGGTTTTGCAACTGTAGCTGAGCCCATTAGGGTTCTGCTCAAAAAGGGAGCACACTTTATCTGGTCTGATGATTGTCAAAAAGCTTTTGACATTATAAAAGCTGAGATTGGCAGGATGCCCACCTTAGGACATTTTGACGTAAATTGCAAGACTGTTTTAACGACGGATGCTAGTCAAAAGGGATTAGGAGCTGTGCTTTCTCAAGTGGTGAATGGTGAGGATAGAGCCATTGCTTTTGCATCCAGGGCTCTCAAGGATGCGGAGGTGAATTATTCTTGTATTGAAAGGGAGGCGTTGAGTGTTTTTTTGGGCAGTACAACATTTTAAATTTTATCTGTGGGGGATTCCATTTTTAGTCAGAACAGATCATCGCCCTCTGGTTCAGGTCTTCTCGTGTCGTTGCAGTGAGAACATGACACCCAGACTCAAACGTTGGAGTGAGGGGCTTCAGGAGTTTAACTTTGTTGTTCGTTATATTCCTGGGTTGAATAATAAATCTGCAGATTGTCTTTCTCGCCTGCCGGTTGGACAGCCTCTTGATGGCTGTGAAGTTGAAAGGGTTTTTTGGGTTACGGAGTCTGCGTTCGCATCGGATGAGTGGTTGGAGGGTGTAAATAATGACAAAGATTTTGTAGTTCTGAAAGAGTGGATAAATCATGGGTGGCCTGATTACAAGAGTCTGGATCATGTTTTGAAACCTTTTTGGAGTGTGAGAGAGGAGTTGTCCTTTTGTTCTAATAATCTCTTGAGAGGAGATAGGGTGGTTCCTCCCAGTGTTTTTAGGGACAGAATAATTAATCTCGCCCATGATGGACATCTGGGGAGGAGTCTGACAAAAGCTAGGGTGAGAGAGAAATATTGGTGGCCTAGCATGGATCGCATGATTGAGGATGTGGTGAAGGACTGTCAGTCTTGTGCCACTAATGATAAATCTCACGTTCCCAGCAGGGCTCCATTGTCTCCTGTGGAGGTTCCTGAGAAGGTTTGGACAAAGTTGGGTTTGGACA